>NW_020837948.1:10146029-10346457 GCF_003676395.1 Aethalodelphis obliquidens
AAAAAAAAAAAAAAAAAAGAAAATAATTGAGGACAGTCTCACAGACCTCTGGGACAACATTAAATGCAACAACATTCGAATTATAGGGGTCCCAGAAGAAGAAGAGAAAAGGAAAGTGACTGAGAAAATATTTGAAGAGATTATAGTTGAAAACTTCCCTAATATGGGAAAGGAAATAGTCAATCAAGTCCAGGCAGCACAGAGAGTCCCATACAGGATAAATCCAAGGAGAAACATGCCAAGAAAAAGATTAATCAAACTTTCAAAAATTAAATACAAAGAAAAAATATTAAAAGCAGCAAGGGAAAAGCAACAAATAACACACAAGGGAATCCCCATAAGGTTAACAGATGACCTTTCCACAGGAACTCTACAAGCCGGAAGGGAGTGGCAGGACATATTTAAAGTGATGAAGGAGAAAAACCTGCAACCAAGATTACTCTACCCAGCAAGGATCTCATTCAGATTTGATGGAGAAGTCAAAAGCTTTCCAGATAAGCAAAAGCTAAGAGAATTCAGCACCACCAAACCAGCTTTACCACAAATGCTAAAGGAACTTCTCTAGGCAGGAAACACAAGGGAAGGAAAAGACCTACAATAACAAACCCAAAACAATTAAGAAAATGGTAATAGGAATATACATATCGCTTCTTACTTTAAATGTAAATGGATTAAATTATCCCACCAGAAGACATAGACTGGCTGAATGGATACAAAAACAAGACCTATATATATGCTGTCTACAAGAGACCCACTTCATACCTAGGGACATATATACTGAAAGTGTGGGGATGGAAAAATATATTCCATGCAAATGAAAATCAAAAGAAAGCTGGAGTAGCAATTCTCATATCAGATAAAATAGACTTCAAAGTAAAGACTATTACAAGAGACAAAGTAGGACACTACATAATGACCAAGGGATCAATTCAAGAAGAAGATGTAACAATTGTAAATAGTTATGCACCTAAAATAGGAGCACCTCAATACATAAGTCAAATGCTAACAGCCATAAAAGGGGAAATTGACAGTAACAAAATCATAGTAGGGGACTTTAACACCCCACTTTTACCAATGGACAGATTATCCAAAATGAAAATAAATAAGAAACACAAGCTTTAAATGACACAATAAACAAGATGGACTTCATTGATATTTATAGGACATTCCATCCAAAAACAACAGAATACGCTTTCTTCTCAAGTTCTCATGGAACATTCTCCAGGATAGATCATATCTTGGGTCACAAATCAAACCTTGCTAAATTTAAGAAAATTGAAATTGTATCAAGTAACTTTTCTGACCACAACGCTATGAGACTCAATATCAATTACAGGAAAAAGAAACTGTAAAAAATGCAAACAGATGGAGGCTAAACAATACACTACTAAATTACCAAGAGATCACTGAAGAAGAAAAAGAGGGAAAACAAAAAGGAAATCAAAATATACCTAGAAACAAATGACAATGAAAACCAGACGACCCAACACCTATGGGATGCAGCAAAAGCAGTTCTAACAAGAAAGTTTAGAGCAATAAAATCCTACCTCAAGAAACAAGAAACATCTCAAATAAACAATCTAACCTTACACCTAAAGGAACTAAAGAAAGAAGAACAAAAAAACCCCAAAGTTAGCAGAAGGAAAGAAATCATAAAGCTCAGATCAGAAATAAATGTAAAGGAAATGGAGGAAAAAATACCGAAGCTCAATAAAACTAAAAGCTGGTTCTTTGAGAAGATAAACAAAATTGATAAACCATTAGCCAGACTCATCAAGGAAAAAAGGGAGAAGACTCAAATCAATAGAAGTAGAAATGAAAAAGGAGAGGTAACAACTGACACTGCAGAAATACAAAGGATCAGGAGAGATTACTGCAAGCAACTATATGCCAATAAAGGGGACAACCACGAAGAAATGGACAAATTCTTAGAAAAGCACAACCTTCCGAGACTGAACCAGGAAGAAATAGAAAATATAAACAGGCCAATCACAAGCACTGAAATTGAGACTGTGATTAAAAATCTTCCAACAAACAAAACCAGGACCACATAGATTCACAGGCTAATTCTATCAAACATTTAGAGAAGAGCTAACACCTATCCTTCTCAAACTCTTCCAAAATATAGCAGAGGCAGGAACTCTCCCAAACTCATTCTATGAGGCCACCATCACCCTGATACCAAATGCAGACAAAGATGTCACAAAGGAAGAAAACTACAGGCCAATATCACTGATAAACATAGACGCAAAAATCCTCAACAAAATACTAGCAAACAGAATCCAACAGCACATTAAAAGGATCATACAACATGATCAAATGGGGTTTATCCCAGGAATGCAAGGATTCTTCAGTATACACAAATAAATCAATGTGATAAACCATATTAACAAATTGAAGGGGAAAAACCATATGATCATCTCAATAGATGCAGAAAAAGCTTTGGACAAAATTCAACACCCATTTATGATAAAAACCCTCCAGAAAGTAGGCATAGAGGGAACTTGCCTCAAAATAATAAAGGCCATGTATGACAAACCCACAGCCAATATCATTCTCAGTGGTGGAAAACTGAAACCATTTTCACTAAGATCAGGAAAAAGAGAAGCTTGCCTACTCTCACCACTATTATTCAGCATAGTTTTGGAGTTTTAGCCACAGCAATCACAGAAGAAAAGAAATAAAAGTAATCCAAATAAGAAAAGAAGAAGTAAAGCTGTCACTGTTTGCAGATGACATGGGACTATACATAGAGAATCCTAAAAATGCTACCAGAAATCTACTAGAGCTAATCAATGAATTAGGTAAAGTACCAGGATACAAAATTAATGCACAGAAATCTCTTGCATTCCTATACACTAATGATGAAAAATCTGAAAGAAAAATTAAGGAAACACTCTCATTTACCACTGCAACAAAAATTATAAAATACCTAGGAATAAATCTACCTAAGGAGACAGAAGACCTGTATGCAGAAAACTATAAGATGCTGATGAAAGAAATCAAAGATGATACAAAGAGATGGAGAGATATACCATGTTCTTGGATTGGAAGAATCAACATTGTGAAAATGACTGTACTACCCAAAGCAATCTACAGATTCAATGCAATCTCTATGAAACTACCAATGACATTTTTTCACAGAACTGGAACAAAAAATTTCACAATTTGTTTGGAAAGACAAAGACCTCAAATAGCCAAACCAATCATTTGAATGAAAAACAGAGCTAGAGGAATCAGGCTTCCTGACTTCAGACTATACTGCAAAGCTACAGTAATCAAGACAGTAATGGTACTGGCACAAAAACAGCAATATAGTTCAATGGAACAGAATAGAAAACCCAGAGATAAACCCACACACATATGTTCACCGTATCTTTTTTTTTTTTTTTGTGGTACGTGGGCCTCTCACTGTTGTGGCCTCTCCTGCTGCAGAGCACAGGCTCCAACACGCAGGCCCAGTGGCCATGGCTCACGGGCCTAGCCACTCCGCGGCACATGGGATCCTCCCGGACCGGGGCACGAACCCACGTCCCCTGCATTGGCAGGTGGACTCTCAACCACGGCGCCACCAGGGAAGCCCAGTCACCGTATCTTTGATAAAGGAGGCAAGAATATACAATGGAGGAAAAACAGCCTCTTCAATAAGTGGTGCTGGGAAAACTGGACAGCTACACGTAAAAGAATGAAATTAGAACACTCCTTAACACTATACTCAAAAATAAACTCAAAATGGATCACAGACCTAAATGTAAGGCCAGACACTATAAAACTCTTAGAGGAAAACATAGGCAGAACACTGTATGACATAAATTACAGCAAGATACTTTTTGACCCCCCTCCTAGAGAAGTGGAAATAAAAACAAAAATAAAAAATGGGACCTAATGAAACTTAAAAGCTTTTGCACAGTAAAGGAAACTATAAGCAAGACGAAAAGACATCCCTTAGAGTGGGAGAAAATATTTGCAAATGAAGCAACTGACAAAGGATTAATCTCTAAAATATACAGGTAGCTCATGCAGCTCAATATCAAGGAAACAAACAACCCAATCCAAAAATGGGCAGAAGACCTAAATAGACATGTCTCCAAAGAAGATATACAGATTGCCAACAAACACATGAAAAGATGCTCAATATCACTAATCACTAGAGAAATGCAAATCAAAACTACAGTGAGGTCCACCTCACATTGGTCAGAATGGCCATCATCAAAAAATCTGCAAACAATCAGTGCTGGAGAGGGTGTGGTGAAAAGGGAAACTTCTTGCTCTGTCGGTGGGAACGTAAAATGATACAGCCACTATGGAGAACTGTATGGAGGTTCATTAAAAAACTAAAAATAGAACTACCATGCAACCCAGTAATCCCACTATTGGGCATATACCCTAAGAAAACCATAATTCAAAAAGAGTCATGTACCACAATATTCTTTGAAGCACTATTTACAATAACCAGGACATGGAAGCAACCTAAATATCCATTGACAGATGAATGGATAAAGATGTGGCACATATATACAATGGAATATTACTCAGCCATAAAAGGAAATGAAATTGAGTTATTGTAGTGAGGTGGATGGATCTAGTGTCTGTCATACAGAGTGAAGTAAGTCAGAAAGAGAAAAAGAAATGCCATATGCTAACACATGTATATGAAATCTAAAAAAAAAAAAAATCGTTCTGATGAGCCTAGGGGCAGGACAGGAATAAAGATAGACATAGAGAATGGACCTGAGGACACTGGGAACAGGGAGGGTAAGCTGGGATGAAGTGAGAGAGTGGAGTTTACATATATACACTCCAAAATGTAAAATAGATAGCTAGTGAAAGCAGCCACATAGCACAAGGAGATCAACTCCGTGCTTTGTGACCACCTAGAGGGGTGGGATAGGGAAGGTGGGAGGGAGATGCAAGAGGGAGGAGATATGGTGATATATGTATACATATAGCTGATTCACTTTGTTATACAGCAGAAACTAACACACATTGTAAAGCAATTATACTCCAAAAAAGATGTTAATAAATCAGTCAATCAATCAATCAAACAAAATCACAGTGTAAAAAATTTTAAAAAAACACTTAAAAAAATAAAATAAAACACCTGAAACTTCTGATTTTGGTCTTTTCTAAGATTTAGGTTTTCAACTTTTCCTTTGATTTTGTGAGCTACACAGTTTTCTTCTGATATATTCTTTTTCCCCCCTTAAGTTAAGCATAATTAGTATCTGTCGACTGCAACCAAAGAAATCTGACAAAATTAGATACAAAAATTGTGTTCTAGGCAATAGACCGTCAAAAAAATTTGAGTTACCTGGATTTAACTTTTTGAGGAGATGGAGTAATATAGGAAGACTCCTGGATGAGAAGTTAACTGCTCATGGTCTATCTTTACAAGAGTACTAATCAAGTCTACTCACCGGGAGTCATGTGCCCACTGATGATGAAACTCTCTGGCATTGGAAGTTAGTCCAAAAGGCTAATTTAAAGGGGCTAAGGGATGCCAGACAGTGGGGTGAAATATTTGATCCTGTTGGTATTGGGTAAGTTAAAGCCAGAAAAACTAGCTCACATTGTGAAATGATCACTTAAGATATAAGATAAAACTATTAGCCTTCCTGTGATAGTGCTAAAAAACATACCTTATTGATTGTAGCAGTTGGTCAGAGATCACTGAAAATTAAACTGGGAGATTGATTTTTTTGAGTTGCTGAGTTACAGCAGCCTTTGGATGAATAACCTTGCCAAGTCTTTTAAGTGAAAGTTAGAGCCTTGATCAAATAAGAGTGAGATTTTTATAACTGAAATCAATAAAATCTGAGAGGATTTTGAAAGCTTTGAGAACTCTGAACTAATGAATCCATCTGAAGTAATTTTCATTGCTCCTCTCTTGGATGAGTATGATGTGTCTCCTTTGAAACAGAAAGCTGGAACTTCCACTAGTGCCTTATTGGTTCTCAGTAAGCAGGATTTTAACAATCTCAATATTGCTTAGGTGATACAATGAAAAATCAGAGTAAAAATGTTTGCAAGAATTCATGAATTTAAAGTGTCTGGGGAAATGGATATTTTGAGTGCTTAACCCAGGATGGTTAAACACAATTTTCAATTGGGCTAAATCTTTTCTGTACCCAACATGATAGCTCCATTTAGATCTAAACATTTTCTAGGTTCTTTAGTACAACTTAGACTGAATGAACAGAGACCTTAAATGGCATAATAGGAGTAGAAAAATCTTGGTGTAATTTGGAAGATAGACTTGAAAGAATTTGGGAGACAAAAATGCTAGATTGTATATCCCATGCTTTCAAAAAACCCTACCTCACTCTAAGGCTCCCAAACTTTTCCTTCACACTTGTGATGAAGAATAGATTGATGGGAGAGCACTAGAATCTTTAAAACAACTTTACTGGCTGTTCATTCTAGGCCAGGAATTCTAGTGGAAACGGCCATTGAATGGGACAAAACTGGACTCTATGATTTTAGTAAAAATGGGAGGAACCTGGTGAGCAGAACCTACATAGCAGAAAATGGAGCAGAAGTGTAGGAAGAGTTAACGTCTCAGGGGCTGATTGGACACTCAGAATTCTCTAGGATGGTTAAATAATTATAGAGGTCTACCAAAATTGATTAGAAAGTCAACTAGGTCTTACTTAAATTGTAAAAACTCCAAATTCCAAATCTGATGAACAGATGCCTGATCTGAGTCACAACAGTAGAAAGTCCCAACCTCTAACTAGGTCTCATGCCTGAGTCAGATCACGACTCAGAGCACTTTGGATAAAGAAGGGGTCAGGTACCATTAGGGAGAGTGTCATGAATTTGTCAAATTTATACTTAAGTGGAGCACAGGGTGACAAATGGTGAGAGCCTGAACTTCAACAATGGACCACAAGGGACATTGAAGTAGAGAAGATTATTAGTCACAGGTCCTGAAGGAAGTACACGACACACCTGGGGGGGCAAATGGGGAGGTCAAGGCAGAGTGCAGACAGAGAGAGGCAGGACCTGGGGCACATGTCTTTATTAGGGTCTGTGGGTGGAGTGGTTTGGTGTTCTCCAGCTCAGGGCAGATTTGTCAATTCAATCTGTAAGAGGAGGGATTTGGTAAGCTCCACTGTGGGGTCTTACCTAAGGGGCACACAAGAGGAAGGCACTGAGAAGCAAGAGAGAATATTGATCACAAGGGCTGTAGGAGGAATCATATCAGGAACTTACAGTAGCCTGTGACTCTGTGGGCTACTATCTAGGGCTTGTGCCTGCTTGAAGGGGCTAGTGTCAGTTTAAGGTCACTGCAGGCCATTTGGCCAAACAAAATGGAGGCTGAGAAAGCAATACCATGGAGTATTACCTAAACTCTTGACAGAGAGACACTGTGATAATACATGTGTCTACCTTCATTCAACTGTTTCCTAAAGGAACTCTTGAATAAGGAAGGGCTGTAAGATACTGGCTGAGAACTGACATTAATTTCTGGAGGTCCAGGATTCCAGTTCAGCCCAATAGTTATAATGAGTATTAATTGGTGTAAAAGTATGTCTGTGCTAGGTTTGCTTCCTGGTAGCTTCAAAGGGATCTTCAATATTATTTATGGTTATTTTCCAAGTCTCTTATTATATAGCTGAATACATATCTTGAACAATGGAAAGGATCCCATACCCATGAAGTAAATCCTTCAGTCTCTTCTTTCCTTCCAAATTAGCAAATTCAAAGTAAAATCATTTCACTGCAGGAACTGCAAGATTAGTATCTATATTCTGATCACAATATCATTAAATTCCACAGATGGGGAGTTAAAAACACTGAAAAGTCTTGGAGAATGACAAAGGGTTATTATAAACCTAATCAGTTGATGACTTGAATTGATGTTTGTATTTCAGTTGTGGTTTTCTTACTGAGGCAAATTAATGCAATGCCTAGCACATGGTAAGGAATTATGTCGGCTGAATATGTTTTTTAATTTTTATGAATAGCATGAGCATTTTGCTTTAACCTAGCAGTATTGCAGTGTACCCTCACCATCCAGACACTGATTCATTTCCTCTTCTGACAAATACTACAATCTAGTTTGGACTGAAATTCATCATGACCTTATATCACAGACCTTTGCAGTGTGAAGTTTACACTTTGATAACATTATGCCTATAGGCTTTGAAGAATAGGAAGTAATATGAACCCTGGATGTCTTGGTGTTATTTCTGAAGCTGAAATCCTTAGTCAGATTCTCCTATTTAGACCCCAAATCACTTCACACTTATAAAATTAATAATTTTTCTCTCTCTCTTTTTCTTAGGAAAAAGAAAGAATAACATTAGCAAATAGTGAACTTTAAACAAGTAAACTGTAGCATTTCAGAAAAATTAATTTCCCATGTTGTAGCAGATTGAATGTGTGATATTTCCTGAGTTTCTCTAAGAAATACATGTCCCAAATACATGTCAGTTTATATTAATAGCACTAATAAAGGACAGGAGGGACCTGTACAGTGAGCCTTCCTTCTATGTGATGGTGAAGATTTGGTAGAATTCACCTGTGAAACCATCTGGGCCTGGTGCTTTATGTGGGGTGGCTCCTTAATAACTTTCTCCAATTCTTCTATGGAAAATGGTCTATATAAGCTTCTTAACTCTAATAAGATTAATTTTTACAACCTGTATTTCCTTGGGAAATAATCCATTTGGTCTGGATTTTCAAATATATTTGCATAGACATCTGCAAAATAGTATCTTAAGATTTTTTTTTAATTTCTTTTTTCAAAGGCTATTTCCTTGTTGTCACTTTTTATTTTGTATATTTGTGCTTTTTCCTTTTTTCCTTGATCAAGTTATATATTTTGTTTGTTATTTTTAGCTATTTTGCTAATGTTTTCCCAAAAACAGCATTTTGATTTCTTAATTAGGCATTCTGGTTTTTCTATTCTCTAACTCATTAATTTCCATTCCCTCTCTGGGATTTGTTTTTCTTTAAGTTCTATCTTTTTCTATGTACCAATAGCATCACATTAAAAAAGAAAATTTAGCAATATGAAGAGCTCAAAAATATTGTCCTCCTGGCCAGAGATGATAAAGACAATTAGAGCAAAATGTTTTCTTTATTACAGCCTTGTGTATTGTGCCTAATAAAGTATTATTTGGTTCATTACACATTTATATTACCAAATATATTTTGGAAGCCCTAGACTGGACATAACATATATTAACTAATAAAAAGAAATACATGAGAAAAGGATGTGTTTCTGCCTGAAAGGCATATTTATCTCAATAATTTAAAAAGTTTTATTTATCAATAACAAAAGAAGATTAATGGAAAATATATTTCACTGTTTTATATTTTATTCTCATCAGAATATTTAAGTTATTAAACTTTTTGAAAATGCAGATTTCAGGTATTCTGTGAATCTTAATTCTTTACAAAAAAGTGGGAAATTACACGAAGTACACTGAAATGATGGAAAAAGAAGCATGTTTACTCTTTGGCTGATAATCTAAAAAATGAAAAAGAAAACTCATGTCTTCTTTTGCTGTTGTCTTTTTCTGAATGTAAAATGAGCTAGTTCTCTCTTTCCTTCATCTCTCTGAACTCCCACAATACTTAGGACACTACTGGAGTCATGAATTTTTACGTAGTGTGTGTGTGTGTGTGTGTGTGTGTGTGTGTTTTACTTTCATTTTTTAATTTAGGCTATAAGTTCTAAGAGGACAGAGGCTAGTGTTCTGTTCTGGGCTCACCTGAGCACCAAGCTAACTGCCTGGCATACTTGAGGCTAATGAAAAAATTTATTTCATCCATCTAAAAGAAAATATTTTAGTTATCCATCCTGTCATGTTCATCCTGTATAATTTAATTAAAAAAAGTAAAACCTGCCATCAAATTCCCTATAAGGTAAATTCTGGGCCAATTATATCTATTGCTAAGGTTGCAAGCAGTGAGAGAGACTTGTGCTGTACACTGCTTTTCCATGGTAACGTGGGGATGGGCAGTTACTAGAAGTTAACATCCTACTCAGGTAAAGACAAAGGACAGAGAAGGTGTCAGCCAGGCAGTAAGTTTGTGCCAAAAACTTAAGATAAAATGCTTAGTATGTTTCTTTGTTTTCTTAACATGGGATTTCTTATTGTTAACAGAGTATTGATGATAGAAATTTTGACCTAGGTAAACTGAAATATTAATTGTTTCATACACCTGAGTGTGCATGAAGAGTATACAGTATTTCAAAATAGACTGAGATTCTACATTTTTAATTTAGTCTGTTTACTCATATAAAGAACTTTCTTTTTTCTATTCCTAACAAATTTTTCTCATATTCTTTCCTTCTTCCTAGTAGATGACTGATTTTGGAGGCGGGGAATAAAAATGGTCATGGTCAATGGTTTATTATCAAGCAGTGTTAATTTTCCATCTCAGGAGAATGACCTCATAAGATAATTTCTAAAACCACACTGAAGGATCACAGAGCTCAATGTTAAGTTATTTTTAACATATTCTTTAGGAAACACTGTTTTTTTTTAATTAAAAAAACACCTTTCTTGGACACTAAAGATTTGGAAATGCTTAGACAATTGTTTTGAAAAACCAACAATTTCTACCAATACATACCCAGTGAGAGAGAGAGAGAGAGAGAGAGAGAGAGAAAAGAAATAGTGTAATAAGATCATTTAAAAGTGCTCAGGAACAACTGATGCAAAACATAATTTCAGAGAGCTAATGAGAAAGCTAGAGCTTTCCAGATTCCTAGTTTCTTATCAGTGTTGCTACCTCTTTTCTCTCAGTGGGAGATATGAAATTAGACAGGATGGTGCATGTAACTATAAAGGTCAGAAGAAGTGGTTCTTGGACCTGAACAGGAAGATTTGGTGTCTAGGCACCATGAAGAAACTTCAGGTGCACTGACTGGACAACAGACATATATGTAACTTCCTTTTCCCTTCTCATTACTCTAAATATTCACCAACAAAACAATAAACATCGCATGTTTCAATAAATTTTGTAATAATTGTTTTAAATCAAAATTTTTATATAGGCAAAGGCCTCATACACAATATTTGCGCAGGGCCTCCCACATTCAGTGGCAGCCCCAGCACCAAGTTATCGCTGATCAAGTACCAAGAATCCAAAATGTGTCAAGCTCTCTACATTTGGTACATTTTTTAACACTAATCTTCACAACTTCTCTATTGGGTAATTTTTTTAAAAACTTGTTAACAGTTTAAAAGAAGAAACGATTTAGGCTCAAAGATGCTAAGCAACACAGCCAAGTCTACAAAAGCCATGAGTCAAGCATAGATTTAGTTCTAGTTTGTTCAACTCCAAAGTCCAAGCTCTCTCTTACTAAGTCATAATCATGAGCAATGACAGAGTAGAAGTCTTCAAAGCAGATGTTTGGGAGGCACTGCTGCTATTACCCCAAATATCTTTTAGTATCATCTCATTTGAAATGGCTTAAAAGAGTGTGCAAACCATGAAAATCACAACAATAATAAAATGAATAAAAACCATTATCCTTACACTTAGGGATAATCATCATTGGTCCAAAGCCTCTTCTGTTTTCTCTGCTTCACTTGCCTGGCTCTGTGGAGAAGTCATGGTAGAGGGGTATAGGACACTGAGAGGTTAGATGATGCTGGATCTAGTCTCTGGAGTACATTAAGAAGGAGAATGGCAGATTAATGTTCACTTAGTGCTCTCTGCTGGCAATGAGGGTGGTATATTGATAACACAGATTTAACTGGCTGAAGGCTGTAGTAGAAAATTGCTGGACATTAAATTGCTGTACACCAAGGTCTACATATACGGTACATTTAACTTTTCAAAACACTTTAATATGGATTATATTATGTCATCCTTTTCAAGTTGTGTGGGATTGATTGCAGATGCAATTTGTCAACTCTGGACTTCGAATGTGTTTGTAGTCTGTAAACATGTGCTCATTCAATGTTAGTGCTGGGAAGGACTCTAAAAATCACCTAGTTCAACCCCTTTAATCTACAAAGGAGGAAACTAATACTCAGGTTAAATAATTCACATAGTGCCCTACGGTGGATTAGTAGAAAAGCCATGACTACAAACAGAGTTTTTATTCGCAGTGATATAAATTGATGTGCTTTTTGGTTCTGAACATATTTTTTTGTCCCTGTCCTTTAATTTTAGACAGGAGCTAAACTGCGGGGGATTGTGGTGGGAAGTGCAACAGAACAAGAGAGTACGATCAGTAATTGCTGCACACTAGACTTTTAAAATACTCTAACAAACAATAGATTAAGAGAAAGGGCTTTCTAGAGATTTAGATGCTCTTGTGGGCTTGCACCTGACTCACTCAGGACCAGTTCTTCAAGGGGTAGGGGTGCGTGTGCTTATGTAAACAGCTAAGTTTACAGATTCAAGTGTAGAGGGCACAGTGTCTTGCTTCCCATTTGAAAAGCAATTGCAGCCATGGGACAACCATGCAGCCAATTCTATTCTACTTCTCCAGATATTGGAGAAGTAGAATAGAATTGGCTGCATGGATTTTTAGAGTCAGAATAGGCCTCAGATGGCTACAGAAGTTTTTAAAGATCCAGAATGACTTAGAATAATTCTAACTTTCTTTTGTCACAAGAAGGTACAGGATTATGTGAGAGAGGGATGGCAGACCTGAAGACATCACTCAACCATGATGTAGAGGCTGGGGAGTGCAAGTACCAATGACTGAACTGACATCTTATATAGGAAAACCAACAGAAGGAAGATACCAGTCATGCAGACCAGCCTCGGTGAGGGAACCTCAGCAGATACCACAGTGGACAGAGCCAATTACCACAGACCAGGTAATTCACCTCCTATGAGCTCTCCAGAATTTAGATGATTGCCAGAGAGAGAAAAAAAATGCGAGAAATTCCAGAACTGACTTTATGCCTGAAGTGACCTAGGATTGACTAAGTTTCTATTTTATGATATCAGAAGAGATGTATAAACTTGAAATATAAGTAAAGATGAATGATATATTAAAGTCACATATTTGTGCCCTCATGAGTTTTATGGTCTTAGGCAATTGTAACCACTAATCTTGACCTCAGACTGATGTCTTACCATCTAAAAAAATTATGTAATTTACATTAAAATGGGATATTTTTCTGTGAGGAGATGTGTGTGGAGATGAAGCATTATCAACAGACAAATCATTCAATGTGATAAAAGAAACATTAAAATTCATTGATTTTCCAAGAAAGTTTAGCATTTTCTCTTGTCATGATTTTGGATCAGAATTGGATTAAATGATGGATCAGGATGGCAATTGTCAGTGTGGCTACCCAAAAGAGATGCTGAAACATTGAAATTGATTAAAACCTGGAATAAAGGCATAGATCAAGTCTGTTATTTCAGGTTGTTACTCATGAGTCTTTAGCTAATCAGAAAAAGGGCAATTTTGTCTCTCTCCTCTTTGTGTCTCTACTTATTTTGAATTGAAATATATTACACTATTAAATGTGTAAGCTCAATTGCCTCCTAAGGAAGATGGGGCCTAGGTGCTGGAAAATCTTTCATTTTCTGAGCATAATCAACATGTCTCTCCTCATCAAAATGGCCTTGGATATATTTAATTTATATGAAATAGTGGGTTAAGTCATATGGTTTGGAGCAGGAATATGGGATAAGGTTAAACTGCTGTCCATAATAAACCAATGGAGAGATTGGTCGTGGTTTCAGTGGTGGTGAGTGGAGTTGACTGGGGTAACACAGGATTGAGGCAAGCATTATAGAGCCAGAGGGAGGAAAGGGGAAGGAAAACACTTGATGGATGTGAGACCAAGAAGGGAAACTTGGAAGGGGGCAAATACAGTGGAAATTTTTGAAATGAATGCTATACACTGTGAAATACAATCCCTTTCCATGTGACCTGTGTTAACTTTAATAAACTCACCATTACTTATTAATGTTCCTTTGTGAAGAGAATTTTATTTGGAGAGAGTTTAAAGGAAAAGACCAAGTTACAAACTTAAAGAAAGAAGTGTATAATTTTTTTTATCATTAGAGAATTATTCTCTTAAAAAAGCAAACTGACAGAATCAGAAGAAAGAGACTAATTAACGATTGTGGTCAGAGAATTCTAGCATATGCTTCTCAGAAACAGGTGAAAGAGACAAATTATTATCACCAATATCAAAGTTGAGTAATACAATTAATAAGATCAAACTAATAGCTATAAATAAAACTTGGCATATAACAAGCAAGGAATGTGTATGTTAAACAATCACTAACTTCACTTGAAATAGTTCCACATCCCTAAACCTTTGGATAACTTACTCTATAGTACACCAAAAATCTGGCATTTCCACTTAAGTTAGCATAGGCCACCTGTGGGTTCACATTTTGGACAACTAACCAAGAAAACTGTTAGAACCATTTTCAGCCCTTCAGTTTTGACTACAGAAAATCTGATTAGTAAGCTCTTTCAATAAACTCATGCTGATCCAATTTTATATTGCTTCCACCTTGGCCCTACACTCATAAACTCCATTCCTACACATACTTACCAGCTTTCTGGGAAGTCATTATTCTGTGCATATCAAATGTCCTCACAGGTCATACCTGGTATTTTACCCCCTGGACCCTACTGGATCTCGAGTTTAGTTACAAGTCTAGAAGCAAGAGCAGTGGTGGGAGCAGGTCCTGGGCAGCATCAGTAGTACCTTGCAAGATAGCTACCTCAGGGAAAGCAGGTTCTTCAGACAAGGGGAGACTAACCTGCTGAGGCAGAGGTTAACAGGCTGCTCCTACAAGCAAAAGAGGCTTGGCAGAATTGGGGGGTTTAGAGGGTTGAGCTTCATTAGAATCTGCCTATATGACCCCTTTCCAATTTTTCAGATTCTACTGCAGCTATATGAGTGCTCTAATTTTAACAATAGAGATTCTATAGAATTGGGAATTCGATTTGCCTTTGCAATTCGCCCACCCCCAGATCAGAAATTGGATTTGATTTTCAGAAATATCTTCCCTGTGGCTGTAAGAGATAAGAATTTCCTCCAGGACTGTTATTAAAGCTTTTAGTTCCCTTATGCAGACCTTTAGCTTGAAATTTAAAGCCCTGAGCTCATTACTTGCTTTCCCCCATTTCTGCAGCACAACCACCAACCAACTCCACTATACTCCTTATTTTCACTAAAACATTCTATGGCAGCAATTACTAGGTCACCCAGAGCCTTGGATTCTATAGGCACTTGATTACAGTTATTTATAGGTGATGATTTGACTAACTGTTGTACAACTACATGTCATGGATGACATGTCCTTTTTACCCCTAGAAATGAGGTCATTAATGCTTATGAGTCTAATCAGATCAGAGGATCCAGTCCAGGAAACTCAAAATCATTTCAGAGAGCTAATCCTAAAGATTCTGTTCCTCTGGAGACACTCTTGGTATCAAATTCTGTACTAGTAAGCCTTCAATCAGAGAAGAAGAACCATTAGGAGATGTAGATATAAATATAGATGTAGATGCCGATATGTAGAAATAGAGATATGTGGATACAGATATAGATAGATTAAAAGATTTGCTACAAGAATTTGACCTATACAATTATGGGATCTTGTTAGTGTCTGTAAGACTACTGTCTTTGCCTCTGATGCTGGAGCTGAAGTCTGAAGGTCAGGCAGTCAGGAGAGAAAGATGGATATAATGTAGGGAAGAGCAATGACAAGCTATGACCCACAAACAAGAAACACACGTCAGTTCTTGCTATGTCTACCATGATGCCATGGATGTCTTGCAAAAGAAGCTATTGCTATTGGCCTTCATCATAGAATGTGACATGCTCAGGAATTAGAGAAATTGAAGGGGGATCAGGGAAAGGTGGATCTTGATTACTGTCCTTTCCAATAAGATAAGCCAGCAGATAAGCCATAATATGTGAGCTGCAAAATGGATGATTTTTTACTTCCACCTTTCTAATCCTGCATGAGAGCGTTTCTTTTGAGTCAGCCAGACTAGAAATATACAGAAAAAGGAAATTATAGGATATGTATTTCAGTCTAGCCAAACTGACACACTTCAAAGCACCACCAAATCTTTACTGATTTATTATCTTATTGTTCTGTCAATTCCTGAGAGAGGAGTCTGGAAGTCTTCCACGACAGTTGTGGATAAACTGGTTTCTCCTTTAGGTTCTATTATTTTTGCTTCATGTGCTTTGAAGACTTGTTATTAGGTGTATACATATTTCAGAATGTTATTTTTTTAAGCAAACCCTCCATCATTATATAGTGTCCCTCTTTATCCCCCTATTCCTTTTTCTGAAGTCTATTTTGCTTTGTATTATATTCCTACACCAGCTATCTTGTGATTAGTGTTTGCATGGTGCAACTTTTTCCATTCTTTTACTTTTAACCTATCCATATCTTTATATAATACTTAAAATGGGTTTCATCAGGTATTCAGTTTAGCCTTAAGTAGCTGTGGCTCTCAGGAACACTTTTGCAAGGCTTGTTGCAAAATTCTCTTTTTGTTTGTTTTCTATAATTCAATTCTCACTACTTGGAGTGTCACTGTATAAAATTTATGTTTTCAGAAGGCTCAGCTAAAATATAAATATATTTCTTGGGATGAACGGCACATCAATAAATTTATGATGTTATTGCATGAGTAGAAAGAAAATTCCAGAGGAATTAGAGCCCTCTGTAGGTAAACTTTGATATCTAGAGTGGATTTGAGATGGCAGTGGAATATGTGGTATGGCAGAGGGGTTACCTTGTGTGTAAGTGACTACACATGATATAAGATGGATGGAGAAGTGGGGAGGGGAGAAAAGAGAAAAGAAAGGAAGTAAATGTCTAAAAAGCAGCAAGGGCAAGGAAAGGTATTTCACAATGGGTTTTGAGTGAGGGAAGTAATTATCCAAAGAAATGGGGGGAAAAAAAGCTTTACCTTATTTCATGGGTTTTTCTAAGGGCCAGAACTAGATACAACCCTCAGTTAATCTCATTTCATCTGGTCTAATTAGGGTATGGAAACTCAGAGAGGCCATCAGAAAGAGAAAAGAGGTTTACGATGCCATGAGTTAATTCAGTGCTCAGACAGTTCTTCTATAACTTGGAATTTTGACCTGTTAAATTTCCAGATCATCTTCAGATTGCTCACTATCATAAGTGTTATCCCACTGCTTAGACCAACTATGGGCTACACTGCATTTGTCGTTCAGTTTTTTCTTCTGTGGATGGAACCTGCTGTGATTTTGTTGCTGTTATCATATTCCTTTCATAATAATTCTCTTTTCCTTGGGGGCACAAAATGTCTTTTTCTGTCATAGTTTGCTAAATATTCGAAGCCTTGCTTATGTCATAACACTTAAGCTACATTTACTCTTAGGCATAGAGTGGTTCCATAAATGTCAATGTCATATTTGGCTTTGATCATTTTACCCTAGTTAAAGGCCTTCTCACCAAATGGAAAATGATACCCCCTTGCAATAGCAGATGAATACAAAGGTACAATGTCACTTGGATTCCAGCTAGACCAAGAACATATATATGCCTTGACCAGCAATCACTGAACGTGTTAACAACGGAACATGGTGAGTAATAAAATACAATTCTATACCATCCTATCCTTATGTGTTTTCATACATGCCACTATTATGCTGCTGAGGCGGGCTGGGGACGACAGAGAAAGATGGAATAGAGCCGTCTTTCTTTGGCAGAGCCCTTGATTGCTTCAAGGAATTCTTGTTGTATGTTCACTCATTTGATCATCCCACTGTTGTGAGGAAGGCATAAAATGACTCGTGATTTTTTAATGGATGAAGAAGTTCAGGCTAAGTGAGTGACTTGCCCAAGGTCACACACCAGTGGTAACTGACCGAGGGTGAATGCTTAGACTCCTGATCCTTAACCCAGTATCTTTGCGGATTGATTTTGGGTAGAAAGAGAGAAATTTGACCAAACTATCTGGTCACATGAGACGGAGAGCTCGGGACACTGCCAAAGATCACCCTGTAAATACATCAAAGCCAGAAGTTTACTTTTGCTTTAGTTATTAAATTTTTATAGCACAGATCTATTTTCAGTTGTTTTCTTAAGCCAAGTAAATGTCCAAAGATAATCAACATCCACCCGCTCAACTCCCTGAGCTGCTGCCAAACTCCATGGCATATAGTACAAATAGCTTGTCCTGACTCACTTTTATGGGCCTTGAAGTTCCTTCTATTTACCTCTGCCTGCTAACATTTTACCAGTTCTTTTGGACCTATTTCAAAGATCATTTCTTCCACGAAATCTCAGATCCCCCACAAGCAGGTATGAACCCTTTTTCTTTTGAACTGCTACTGTAGTTTACTTGTGTTCACGTATTGTTTCTCATACTTAAGTCTCTGTGCCGGCGAATTAATTAAACAAGGAGGCCATTAGATGGAGGTGGTTCTATGTCATGGCGGCCCTATGACAGCAAACCAAAATCTCAGCCTGCAAATGCCTCAAGGCTACAAAATCAGCATGCTAAGGACAACAAATCACAGACAGCCAACAAGGCTTTAAACTGTGTTCAATGTAATCATTTCCTTTATTTGCTTCTAGACTTTCTCTGAAAGTCCTTCCTGTGGCTTCCAATGGCAGAGAGGTGCGAATCACTTCTGCTTTGGCACTACTCGATTCAAATAAATTTTTGCTTGTATACTATTTATATAGAGAATGGATAAACAACAAGTTCTTACTGTATAGCACAGGGAACTATATTCAATATCCTGTGATAAACCACAATGGAAAAGAACGTGAAAAAGAATGCATATATATGTATAAGTGGATCACTTTGCTGTACAGTAGAAATTAGCACATTATAAAGCAACTATACTTCAAAAAATAAATTAAAAAAAATAGATTTTTGCTCAAATATACCCTTAAATTTAAAACTTTCCCTCAGTTTATCTTTAATAGTGCTTTCCCATTAAACACATGAAATGGGGGGTAGTTAATACTAAAAAGAGAAATTGGTAGTTAAACTGAATTAGGAAGGAGATATGACTTCTTGTATAATATTCACATATTTCAAAAGTATGTGTCGAGCACCTATAATGTAACAGGTATGATGTAGATGCTTTGAATATAGCTGTGAAAAATGAAATTCCTGCCTCATAACTAGTTAGTGATAATAAAATTTTCATTACATTGAACTTTATTGCAGCATATCATTTTATTCCTTTTTTCATGAGTGCTTTTTACCATATATGTTATATTCTATGTATGTGTGCTCAGTAAAAAAAAAATTATAAGCCCTGTAAAAACAAGAATTGTTTACTCACATTTTATCACATTTAGGACCTGCCTTAGTGACTGTATGTAAATGGACATTCAAATGATTGTTGATTCACATTTGATTATTTCATCTGATAAGGATTATAAACTCTGGTGAATGGATACAGGGCTAAAGCAGGTGATGTAAAGGAGAGAATTGGTTGGAGACGGCAAAGTAATGGAATGCTTGCTCCAACTGTGTGTATAGCCTTTCAGGAATGCTGCCTTCAGAGAGGATATAGGCAGGATCTGTGAAGGTGCGCTTATCTGAGTTGGAATAGTTTGAATCCTAGCTCCCAGGTAACTAGATAGAAGACTAGAAAAGTTCTTATCCTTCTGTGTTTCAGCTACAGTAACTCATCAGTGAGATGTTTTATGATTAAATGCAGTCATTCTTTGGAATAGCTGTAAAGCAATAACAACAATGCCTAGAATGTACCAAGTATCACCTAAAATTGGCAATTTCTAATTTTTCAATAGATGCTATAAAACCAAATATTGATGTGAAATCCTAATGTTTATATGTTGATAACTTTGTCAACATTATAATTATAGCTGTGTATTTTTAAAATATTAACAACACATATACGGCCACCAGTTTTCAATCTTCGTGAACCTTCTACTTTAGTGTCAATGTTATGTAATTAGTCAGTTAACTGAGCACTGGGGCTACTGCAGTGAATAAAATTCTTTGCTCCTATGGTTCATTCATTCTAGTGGTGGTGGCATGTGGGAATGAGGGAGAAATGGGTAGAATGACAGCCAATAAACAAACAAATAATATGTTTGGGAGTGATAGGTTCTATGGAGAAAATTCATTTGGGGAAGGGGAGAGGGACACATGGAGTAGGATGGGGGAAGGTAGGCTACCTTAGATAAATGGTTAGATAAATGGTCCTTTTCTACAGAAAAGGACCTGGAGCAGAGAATTGAAATTCTCTGGGCCAGCCATGAGGTCATCTAAGAGAAGAGCTTTTCTGGTGAAAGAAAGTAAATGAAAGAAAGTAAATGTGGCAGCCCTGGGCTGGGAACATACTTGGTGTTTTCGAGGAATACCTATGAATACAGTGTGACCTGAGTCTAATGAGAAAAAGGGAGATGAGGTCAGAGAGATTGTTGGAGCCAGAGCCTGTGGAACTTTTAGGTCATAGCATGGACTTTAGCTTTTACTCTGAACAAGTGGCTTAGGCAGTTCAGGCTGCTCTGACAGAATATCATAGACTGGATGGCTTATAAACTACAAAGATTTAGTTTTTAGAGTTCTGGAGGCTGGAAATTTGAGATCAGGGTGCCAGCATTGTTGGGTTCTGATGACAGCCCCCTTTTAGGTGGCAGATGCCATTTTCATTGTATTCTCACATGGCAGAGAGGGTAAGAGAGCTCTCTGGGGTCTCTTTTTTAAGAGCACTAATTCCATTCATGAGGGTTCCTCCCTCATCACCTAATCACCTCCCAGAGGCCTCACCTCCTAATACTGCTACATTGGGGGTTAGGATTTCAACATATGGATTTTTCAGGGGGACACAAACATTGAGCTCATAACAACAGAAAACCATTGAAAGGTTTTAAGCAGAAGAGTGACATGATTGAGTTATGTTTTACAAAGACCTCTCTAGATATTATGTTGAAATGAGACTGCGATCGGGCAAGCAGGAAAGCAGAGAGAACATTTAAGAGGTTATTGTTAAGAATCCAAGAGTCTGTGGTAAAGTTGAATTGGCAATTAGACATCTGACTGGTGAGATTGAGTAGATAGTTGTATACACAAGTTTGGAGTTGAGAGGGTAGCTCAGGCATTGGAGTATGTGGAATTGTAAGTGATGGGATTTAAAATCATGGTGTTGAATGAGATTACCACAGAAATGAGGGGAGATGAGAAGATGTGAGGACAGAGCCCAGGGGCACTCTACATTTAGAGGATGAGAAACTGAAGAGGATCCAGCAAAGGCAAACGAAAAGGAGACGTCAGCATCGTGAGAGTAAATAATCTGGAAGCCAAACTTTGGAAATATTTCTAGGAGGATCCGCCAGGCAAATGCTCTTAACAAACTGAGTAGCTGAGGATTGAAACTGGCCTTTGGGTTTGGCAACACCTTGGCAAGGGAAATTTCTAATGTTTAGCAGATTCATGGAAACGAAAGTATGAACAGAGTGGGTTCAAGAGAGAATAAGAGGAGAGAAGGTTGAAACCATGATTTTGACAATTCTTTCAAATGTAATTCTTTTGAAGTTCTTTCCAAATTTATTGTAGAGAAAAATGAGGCAATAGATGAAAGGAAATATAGGGTGATGAAGTTACTTTTTGTTGTTGTTTTTGACTGGTTTTAAAAGATGGGGGATACTTTAACATTTTTATCTGTTGATAGGTATCATCCAGTAGAAAGAGAGGCTTTGCCAGTGCAAGAAAGAGAGGGGTCAGGGTAAATTGCAAGAGATAAATTTTTGGTGCATGGTTTTATAAGTTTCAGCACATTTATAGAGCTGTGTATTCATCACCAGAATTAATAGTCCATCACCCTGAAAAACTCCTTCAGCCTGCCCCTTTTTAGTCATGCATTCAAATCACCCAACACTTGGCTACAGCTGATCTTTGCTCTACGGCTACGCTTTTGCTGCTTGGCAAATACATTTTACTCAGTGTTTCCCACAAGGTTTCTACCACTACAGGGGAATTCCAGAAATCTCTTACTTACTGTCTGGGGGAAGGTGGTAACATTAACCACTTCCTTGTGGACAGGTTCTGAGAGGAACTGTGTTGAAATAAATGAACTTAAGGTGATCTCATGATTCACCCTCCGTGGACACAAGCATATGTGGCAAGATGAAATGGGAAGGAATAATCAAATATTAATACTCATTCTTATCTCCTTCCCTAGGTTATCGCTTGCCATCTCCTGTCTTCATGTGTATCTCAAACTGCATTGACAGATGTGAAGAAGACTTCCACAGAGATTGAGGAGCCATAGTCTACATTATATCATTTTAAGATGCTGCTCTTATCACAAAACAGGACAGACTCAAAATGGGTATAAGAGATCAAACTGATTGTCTTCCTACCTTGGAATAATACTAAAAATTCAAGCTCTAGGAGGACTAAGCTTGGAGGGTGAGTTGCTGACCCTCTCCAGAGGCCATCTGGCCAAGCAAAAGGTGTAGATTGAGGAGATACACATTAGAGGGAGGTGTGTGGACCTTTAGGAGGGAGCTGACTCCCACCCACTGTACAGGTGACTACAGTGTTACCTACAGGAGCCAGCATGCCATAGCACAGGTGCTACAGAACAACAAAAGGGGAAGGTATCTCTCCCTCCCTGCCATGGGTACGTGCTCGATTATCTGAATGGACTTGTCCTTCTTAGACTTGCACCCCTTTCCATAATTACAATTAGATTTAAATTAGATAATTTAGATAGTAAAATAAAATTAGAATTAGAGTTAAAATTTGGACTTGATTGAATTAGTAATCCTGATAAATGACTAATTTTAAAGTGAATTTACCCCAACAGTATTTTTCTGAAGGCAGATCAGGAATTACTTTTCTTCTCACTCAAGTTGGTGATTGTAGAATTTAAACCTTTTACTCATATCTGGGGTCAGACAGATTGACTTTGTAGCCCAGAAACCAGCTTCAGAGCTAGTATGTGGCTGGAGTGCTAACCTCTGACTCACACAAAAATCCTGCTGATGCACAGGACATCGGTACTGCATTATCCCTGATGGCCGAGGCTTTCTCAGGATATCTTCAATCACAAAACATGTTCCTAAGATCCCATTTAAAATGCAGTACTAATTTCAGCTCAATGTTTTAATCATAAAGTACCTATTGAATCATGATCAGTTTTAAAATATCTCAAGGGTTAAATAGCTCATAAAGTTTGTATTCCTGAGGAAGTGAAAAGGCGGGGGAAGGTGCCAGGGCAGAGATGACTCATAGCTCTACATCTGCCTTCTTGTTCCAGAGGGAAATGTTATCGAGTAGATCATACCTTCGAGGGGGTCTGGAGTGAGTGTTCTGCAATTCCCAGTGCCACCCAGGATCCTCATGAGCCTCCCCATCCCGAGCCCTAGCTTTGAAAGCATTTGCTGAGGAGCCTGCACCCTTCAAGTTCTTTTCTCAAACTTAAGATGGAAAACAATCACCCAGAGAGCCTGTTAAACACGAAGATTCTGGTATAGCTGTCCTGGGATTCTGCATTTCTTAACAAGCATGAACCACAGTTTGAGTAAAGACACCGCGGAGGACTTGGTTAATGAGTTCCGTGTGCGCTGCTTGAACCGCTGGGTCTGAAGCCTTTGCAGTATGGGACACCAATAACTGTCACTTCCCTGAGCTGATGCACACTCAGCAGACTTGGCAAGCCTCACACTTTCCACTCGAGGGCTGAATCAGCACAGTTAAGCACTCCTATTCTTTGGAAGTTCTCTACTCGCTTGTCTGGGTTTCTGTTTTGACACCAAAGAACAACTGGCCTCAAATTGTGCCAGCAGTAGTTTCACATCCCGGTGCTCACCTGCCATCTGGTGGTGAGAGGTTAATGCCAAGATAGAAGGAAATTCAAATCCTTTCTGCTGTTTCTCCATGGTTAACAACTCAGAGAGTGTTTGGTCAGCATAAAATGTAAAACTGAGCTTCAAAAGGCATAAAGATGGGGAAAGTGCGTGAGCAAATGCTATTGCCAAATTGTGCCTTGTTGTCTTACCTGGAAGGCGCCTTACCTGGAGAGCGGGTGTTTGAGGGATTCATCCCAGTAATGTCTCTGATGCTGATGTGGACCCGAAGGGTTGCAGGGGGTTATGTTCTCCTCAGAGTGGGTTTGATGTCAGCTCCTCTAGAGGAGTTGGGGCATCCTGAGGCTGGCATCTAATTTAGGGATGATCCAAGACAAGGCTGGAGAAGTTAGATGCTGTACTCTGGAACACTGTGATAGGGAAAAGACATTCTATCAGCATTACTTGCTAATAAAGAGTCATTAATCCATGAGAATTCTTAATCATGAGATGCAGGGTTTACTTTTTATCTTACAAAGAAGGCTTGTGAATCTAAGTTGACAAAATCATGCAACCTTATGGCATTCAGGTTTACAGGGCTTCTGGGCACAACTGTGTTTGCACTTACTTAAATTGTGCATTTTCTGTATTCACTTTTGGAGACGGGGGCTGGAAAAGAACGTGACTATACATATGGCTGTGGGGTGGAGGAGAGAAGAGTAAACTTCTGTTTTTGACAACAGCTGGAATATACCAAGCTCCCATTAGAGTGAAAAATGAAAACTATAAAAACTAGAAAAAATAAAAATTAGAGCAGAAAGAGCAAACAAACTAGGTTTAAAAGATCTGAGCTCTCAGGGCTTCCCTGGTGGCGCAGTGGTTGAGAGTCCGCCTGCCGATGCAGCGGACACGGATTCGTGCCCCGGTTCGGAAAGATCCCACATGCCCCGGAGCGGCTGGGCCTGTGAGCCATGGCCGCTGGGCCTGCGCGTCCAGAGCCTGTGCTCCGCAACGGGAGAGGCCACAACAGTGAGAGGCCCGCGTACCGCAAAAAAAAAAAAAAAAAAAAAAAAAGATCTGAGCTCTCACTTCACTTTTTATTCTGACAAGTCTCTTGATGGCCCTGAGTCTCAACCTCTACTCTTATAAAATGCAGGTTTTATACTAATCTTACAAAATTACCATTGAGATAAATGAGATTGTGGAAGCAGAAGGGTTTTGAAATATAGAATGTATGATTATAACTGTTGATTTTTTTTTACATCTTTATTGGAGTATAATTGCTTTACAATGGTGTGTTAGTTTCTGCTTTATAACAAAGTGAATCAGTTATACATATATTCCTATATCTCTTCCCTCTTGCATCTGCCTCCCTCCCACCCTCCCTATCCCACCACTCCAGGCGGTCACAAAGCACCGAGCTGATCTCCCTGTGCTATGCGGGATCTCCCTATGTGCTATGCTTCCCACTAGCTATCTACCTTACGTTTGGTAGTGTATATATGTCCATGCCTCTCTCTCGCTTTGTCACAGCTTACCCTCCCTGCTCCCCATATCCCCAAGCCCATTCTCTAGTAGGTCTGTGTCTTTATTCCTGTCTTACCCCTAGGTTCTTCATGACATTTTTTTCTTCTTAAATTCCATATATATGTGTTAGCATACAGTATTTGTCTTTCTCTTTCTGACTTACTTCCGCTCCGTATGACAGACTCTAGGTCCATCCACCTCACTACAAATAACTCAATTTCGTTTCTTTTTATGGCTGAGTAATATTCCATTGTATACATGTGCCACATCTTCTTTATCCATTCATCCGATGATGGACACTTAGGTTGTTTCCAACTCCGGGTTACTGTAAATAGAGCAGCAATGAACATTTTGGTACATGACTCTTCTTGAATTATGGTTTTCTCAGGGTATATGCCCAGTAGTGGGATTGCTGAGTCATATGGTAGTTCTATTTGTAGATTTTAAGGAACCTCCATACTGTGCTCCACAGTGGCTGTATCAATTTACATTCCCACCAACAGTGCACGAGGGTTCCCTTTTCTCCACACCCTCTCCAGCATTTATTGTTTCTAGATTTTTTGATGATGGCCATTCTGACTGCTGTGAGATGATATCTCATTGTAGTTTTGATTTGCATTTCTCTAATGATTAATGATATTGAACATTCTTTCATGTGTTTGTTGGCAGTCTGTATATCTTCTTTGGAGAAATGTCTATTTAGGTCTTCTGCCCATTTTTGGATTGGGTTTTTTGTTTTTTGTTATTGAGCTGCATGAGCTGCTTATAAATTTTGGAGGTTAATCCTTTGTCAGTTGCTTCATTTGCAAATATTTTCTCCCATTCTGAGGGTTGTCTTTTGGTCTTGTTTATGGTTTCCTTTGCTGTGCAAAAGGTGTTAAGTTTCATTAGGTCCCATTGTTTATTTTTGTTTTTATTTCCATTTCTCTAGGAGGTGGGTCAAAAAGGATCTTGCTGTGGTTTATGTCATAGAGTGTTCTGCCTATGTTTTCCTCTAAGAGTTTGATAGTTTCTGGCCTTCCATTTAGGTCTTTAATCCATTTTGAGCTTATTTTTGTGTATGGTGTTAGGGAGAGATCTAATCTCATACTTTTATATGTACCTGTCCAGTTTTCCCAGCACCACTTACTGAAGAGGCTGTCCTTTCTCCACTGTATATTCCTGCCTCCTTTATCAAAGATAAGGTGACCATACGTGTGTGGGTTTATCTCTGGGCTTTCTATCCTGTTCCATTGATCTATCTTTCTGTTTTTGTGCCAGTACCATACTGTCTTGATTACTGTAGCTTTGTAGTATAGTCTGAAGTCAGGGAGCCTGATTCCTCCAGCTCCATTTTTCGTTGATCACTTCGTTATTAAGTAGTGTATTGTTTAGCCTCCATGTGTTTGTATTTTTTACAGATCTTTTCCTGTAATTGATATCTAGTCTCATAGCGTTGTGGTCAGAAAAGATACTTGAAACAATTTCAATTTTCTTAAATTTACCAAGGCTTGACTTGTGACCCAAGATATGATCTATCCTGGAGAATGTTGCATGAGCACTTGAGAAAAATGTGTATTCTGTTGTTTTTGGATGGAATGTCCTATAAATATCAATTAAGTACATCTTGTTTAATGTATCATTTAAAGCTTGTGTTTCCTTATTTATTTTCATTTTGGATGATCTGTCCATTGGTGAAAGTGGGGTGTTAAAGTTCCCTACTATGAATGTGTTACTGTCGATTTCCCCTTTCATGGTTGTTAGTATTTGCCTTATATATTGAGGTGCTCCTATGTTGGGTGCATAAATATTTACAATTGTTATATCTTCTTCTTGGATCGATCCCTTGATCCTTATGTAGTGTCCTTCTTTGTCTCTTCTAATAGTCTTTATTTTAAAGTCTATTTTGTCTGATATGAGAATTGCTACTCCAGATTTCTTTTGTTTTCCATTTGCATGGAGTATCTTTTTCCATCCCCTCACTGTCAGTCTGTATGTGTCTCTAGGTCTGAAGTGGGTCTCTTGTAGACAGCAAATATATGCGTCTTGTTTTTGTATCCATTCAGCCAATCTGTGTCTTTTGGTGGGAGCATTTAGTCCATTTACATTTAAGGTAATTATTGATATGTATGTTCCTATTCCCATTTTCTTAACTGTTTTGGGTTCGTTATTGTAGGTCTTTTCCTTCTCTTGTGTTTCTTGCCTAGAGAAGTTCCTTTAGCAGTTGTTGTAAAGCTGGTTTGGTGGTGCTGAACTCCCTCAGCTTTTGCTTGTCTGTAAAGGTTTTAATTTCTCCATCAAATCTGAATGAGATCCTTGCTGGGTAGAGTAATCTTGGTTGCAGGTTTTTCTCCTTCATCACTTTAAATATGTCCTGCCACTCCCTTCTGGCTTGCAGAGTTTCTGCTGAAAGATCAGCTGTTAACCTTATGGGGATTCCCTTGTGTGTTATTTGTTGTTTTTCCCTTGCTGCTTTTAATATGTTTTCTTTGTATTTAATTTTTGACAGTTTGATTCATATGTGTCTTGGCTTATTTCTTCTTGGATTTATCCTGTATGGGACTCTCTGTGCTTACTGGACTTGATTAACTATTTCCTTTCCCATATTAGGGAAGTTTTCAACTATAATCTCTTCAAATATTGTCTCAGTCCCTTTCTTTTTTCTCTTCTTCTTCTGGGATCCCTATAATTCTAATGTTGGTGCATTTAATGTTGTCCCAGAGATCTCTGAGACTGTCCTCAGTTCTTTTCATTCTTTTTTCTTTATTCTGCTCTGCAGTAGTTATTTCCACTATTTTATCTTCCAGGTCACTTATCCATTCTTCTGCCTCAGTTATTCTGCTATTTATCCCATCTAGAGTATTTTTAATTTCATTTATTGTGTTGTTCATCATTGTTTGTTTCATCTTTAGTTCTTCTAGGTTCTTGTTAAATGTTTCTTGCATTTTGTCCATTCTATTTCCAAGATTTTGAATCATCTTTACTATCATTATTCTGAATTCTTTTTCAGGTAGACTGCCTATTTTCTCTTCATTTGTTAGGTCTGGTTGGTTTTTATTTTGCTCCTTCATCTGCTGTGTGTTTTTCTGTCTTCTCATTTTGCTTATCTTACTGTGTTTGGGGTCTCCTTTTTGCAGGCTGCAGGTTCGTAGTTCCCGCTGTTTTTGGTGTCTGTCCCCAGTGGCTAAGGTTGGTTCAGTGGGTTGTGTAGGCTTCCTGGTGAAGGGGAGTAGTGCCTGTGTTCTGGTGGATGAAGCTGGATCTTGTCTCTCTGGTGGGCAGGTCCACGTTTGGTGGTTTGTTTTGGGGTGTCTGTGGACTTATGATGATTTTAGGCAGCCTCTCTGCTAATGGGGGGGGGGGTTGTGTTCCTGTCTTGCTAGTTGTTTGGCATAGGGTGTCCAGCACTGTAGCTTGTTGGTCGTTGAGTGAAGCTGGGTGCTGGTGTTGAGATGGAGATCTCTGGGAGATTTCTGCTGTTTGATATTATGTGGAGCTCGGAGGTCTCTTGTGGACCAGTGTCCTGAAGTTGGCTCTCCCACCTCAGAGGCACAGCACTGACTCCTGGCTACAGCATCAAGAGCCTTTCATCCACATGGCTCAGAATAAAAGGGAGAAAAAGTAGAAAGAAAGAATTAGTAGAAGTAGAAAAAAAGAAAGAAAGGAGGGAGGGAGGGAGGAAGGAAGGAAGGCCGGAGGGAAGGAAGGAAAGAAAGAAAGAAAGAAGATAAAGTAAAATAAAATAAAGTTATTAAAATAATTATTTAAAAAATTTTTTAATAAAAGGAAGGATAGAACCCTAGGACAAATGGTGGAAGCAAAGCTATACAGACAAAATCTCACACAGAAGCATACACATACACACTCACAAAAGGAGGAAAAAGGGAAAAAATCATAAATCTTGCTCTCAAGGTCCACCTCCTTAATTTGGGATGATTCGTTGTCTATTCATGTATTCCACAGATGCATGGTACATCAAGTTGATTATGGAGCTTTAATCCACTGCTTCTGTGGCTGCTGGGAGAGATTTCCCTTTCTCTTCTTTGTTCGCACAGCTCCTAGGGGCTCAGCTTTGGATTTGGCCCCGCCTCTGCGTGTAGGTCGCCGGAGGGCGTCTGTTCTTCGCTTAGACAGGGCAGGGTTAAAGGAGCAGCTGCTTCGGGGCCTCTGGCTCACTCAGGCCGGGGGGGAGGGAGGGGCACGGAGTGCGGGGCGATCCTGTGGCGGCAGAGGCCGACATGACATTGCACCAGCCTGAGGCGCACCGTGCGTTCTCCCGGGGAAGTTGTCCCTGGATCCCGGGACCCTGGCAGTGGCAGGCTGCACAGGGTCCCCTGAAGGGGGGTGTGGATAGTGACCTGTGCTCGCACACAGGCTTCTTGGTGGCGGCAGCAGCAGCCTTAGCGTCTCATGCCTGTCTCTGGGATCCGCGCTTTTAGTCGTGGCTCGCGCCCGTCTCTGGAGTTCCTTTAAGCAGCACTTTTAATCCCCTCTCCTCACGCACCAGGAAATAAAGAGGGAAGAAAAAGTCTCTTGCCTCTTCGGCAGGTCCAGACTTTTCCCCGGACTCCTTCCCAGCTAGCCGTGGTGCACTAACCCCCTGCAGGCTGTGTTCACGCCGCCAACCCCAGTCCTCTCCCGGCGCTCCAATCGAAGCCCGAGCCTCAACTCTCAACCCCGCCCGCCCACCCCGGTGGGTGAGCAGACAAGCGTCTCGGGCTGGTGAGTGCCGGTCGGCCCTGACACTCTGTGCGGGAATCTCCCCGCTTTGCCCTCCGCACCCGTTACTGTGCTGTGCTGTCCTCCGCGGCCCCGAAGCTTTCCCCCTCCGCCACCCACAGTCTCCGCCCGCGAAGGGGTTTCCTAGTGTGTGGAAACCTTTCCTCCTTCACAGCTCCCTCCCACTGGTGCAGGTCCCGTCCCTATCCTTTTGTCTCTGTTTATTCTTTTTTCTTTTGCCCTACCCAGGTACGTGGGGGGTTTCTTGCCTTTTGGGAGGTCTGAGGTCTTCTGCCAGCTTTCAGTAGGTGTTCTGTAGGAGTTGTTCCACGTGTAGATGTATTTCTGGTGTATCTGTGGGGAGGAAGGTGATCTCCATGTCTTACTCTTGCGCCATCTTCCCGGAAGCCTATATCTGTTGATTTATATAAGCGCAAATGAAGGCTAGGAGGAAAGGTTCAGGGTAGGAGCAGAGACTGCTATCCATGGACATCCATTGAGAATCTTTCTGAATAACTAAAAAATATGGCTCTAAAATTTCTACATCTATGTGTTGATGACAATAAGTAAAATAAAAAAAGTTTTTACTACGTTCAGAATTCATGAAAAACATTTGTGACTATTTTATTAAAAAATGGCAAAACAATGGCAGCAAGAACAGTAAAATTATTCTTTTAACTCTAAAGTGTTGATTCTAAATGTTTTGGCCTTTTTTTCCTTAACATCTTTATTGAAGTATAATTGCTTTACAATGGTGTGTTAGTTTCTGCTTTATAACAAAGTGAATCAGCTATACATATACATATATCCCCATATCTCCTCCCTCTTGCGTCTCCCTCCCACCCTCCCAATCCTACCCCTCTAGGTGGTCACAAAGCACCGAGCTGATCTCCCTTTGCTTTGCGGCTGCTTCCCACTAGCTAGCTATTTTACATTTGGTAGTGAATATATGTCCATAACACTCTCTAACTTTGTCCCAGCTTACCCTTCCCCCTCTCCATGTCCTCACGTCCATTCTCTACATCTGCATCTTTATTCCTGTCCTGCCCCTAGGTTCTTCAGAACAATTTTTTCCCCCTTTGGATTCCATATATATGTGTTAGCATACAGTATTTGTTTTTCTCTTTCTGACTTACTTCACTCTGTATGACAGTCTCTAGGTCCATCCACCTCACTACAATAACTCAATTTTGTTTCTTTTTATGGTTGAGTAATATTCCATTGTATATATGTGCCACATCTTCTTTATCCATTTATCTGTCAATGGACACTTAGGTTGCTCCCATGTTCTGCCTATTGTAAATAGAGCTGCAATGAACACTGTGGTACATGACTCTTTTTGAATTATAGCTTTCTCAGGGTATATGACCAGTAGTGGGATTGATGCGTCGTATAGTAGTTCTATTTTTAGTTTTTTAAGGAACCTCCATACTGTTCTCCATAGGGGCTGTATCAATTTACATTCCCACCAAGAGTGCAAGCGGGTTCCCTTTTCTCCACCGCCTCTCCAGCATTTGTTTGTAGATTTTTTGATGATGGCCATTCTGACTGGTGTGAGGTGATACCTCATTGTGGTTTTGATTTGCATTTCTCTAATGATTACTGTGATGTTGAGCATCCTTTCCCGTGTTTGTTGGCAATCTGTACATGTTCTTTGGAGAAATGTCTATTTAGGTCTTCTGCCCATTTTTGGATTGGGTTGTTCGTTTTTTTGAAATTGAGCTGCATGAGCTGCTTGAATATTTTGGAGATCAATCTTTTGTCAGTTGCTTCGTTTGCTGCAAATACTTTCTCCCATTTTGAGGGTTGTCTTTTCGTCTTGTTTATGGTTTCCTTTGCTGTGCAAAAGCTTTGAAGTTTCATTAAGTCCCATTTGTTTATTTTTGTTTTTATTTCCATTTTTCTAGGAGGTGGGTCAAAAAGGATTTGCTGTGAATTATGTCATGGAATGTTCTGCCTATGTTTTCCTCTAAGAGATTTATAGTGTCTGGCTTTACATTTAGGTCTTGAATCCATTTTGAGCTTATTTTTGTGTATGGTGTTAGGGAGTGTTCTGATTTCATTTTCTACATGTGGCTGTCCAGTTTTCCCAGCACCATTTATTGAAAAGGCTGTCTTTTCTCCACTGTATATTCTTGCCTCCTTTATCGAAGATAAGGTGACCATATGTGCGTGGGTTTATCTCTGGGCTTTCGATCCTGTTCCATTGATCTATATTGCTGTTTTTGTGCCAGTACCTTACTGTCTTCATTACTGTAGCTTTGTAGTACAGTCTGATCTGGGAGCCTGATTCTTCCAGCTCCATTTTTCTTTCTGAAGATTGCCTTGGCTATTCGGGGTCTTTTGTGTTTCCATACAAATTGTGAAATTTTTTGTTCTAGTTCTGTGAAAAATGCCAGTGGTAGTTTGACAGGGATTGCATTGAATCTGTAGATTGCTTTTGGTAGTATAGTCATTTTCACAGTGTTGTTTCTTTCAATCCAAGAACATGTTATAGCTCTCCATCTGTTTGTATCATCATTAATTTCTTTCAATGTGTCTTATAATTTTCTGCATACAGGTCTTTTGTCTCCTTAGTTAGGTTTATTCCTAGGTATTTGATTCTTTTTGTTGCAATGGTAAATGGGAGTGTTTCCTTAATTTCTCTTTCAGATTTTTCATCATTAGAGTATAGGAATGCAAGAGATTTCTGTGCATTAATTTTGTATCCTGCTACTTTACCAAATTCATTGATTAGCTCTAGTAGTTTTCTGGTAGCATTTTTAGGATTCTCTATGTATAGTATCATGTCATCTGCAAACAGTGACAGTTTTACTTCTCATTTTCCGATTTGGATTCCTTTTATTTCTTTTTCTTCTCTGATTGCTGTGGCTAAAACTTCCAAAACTATGTTGAATAATAGTGGTGAGATTGGGCAACCTTATCTTGTTCCTGATCTTAGAGGAAATGCTTTCAGTTTTTCACCATTGAGAACGATGTTGGCTGTGGGTTTGTCATATATGGCCTTTATTATGTTGAGGTAAGTTCCCTCTATGCCTACTTTCTGGAGGGTTTTTATCATAAATGGGTGTTGAATTTTGTCAAAGGCTTTTTCTGCATCTATTGAGATGATCATATGGTTTTTCTCCTTCAACTTTTTACTGTGGTGTATCACATTGATTTTCATATATTGAAGAATCCTTGCATTCTGGAATAAACCCCACTTGATCATGGTGTATGATCCTTTTAATGTGCTGTTGGATTCTGTTTGCTAGTATTTTGTTGAGGATTTTTGCATCTATGTTCATCAGTGATATTGGCCTGTCATTTTCTATCTTTGTGACATCTTTGTCTGCTTTTGGTATTAGGGTGATGGTGGCATCATAGAATAAGTTTGGGAGTGTTCCTCCCTCTGCTATATTTCGGAAGAGTTTGAGAAGAATAGGTGCTAGCTCTTCTCTAAATGTTTTATAGAATTTGCCTGTGAAGCCATCTGGTCCTGGGCTTTTGTTTGTTGGAAGATTTTAAATCACAGTCTCAATTTCAGTGCTTGTGATTGGTCTGTTTATATTTTCTATTTCTTCCTGGTTCAGTCTGTGAAGGTTGTGCTTTTCTAAGAATTTGTTCATTTCTTCATCGTTGTCCATTTTATTGGCATATAGTTGCTTGCAGTACTCCCTCATGATCCTTTGTGTTTCTGCAGTGTCAGTTTTTACCTCTCCTTTTTCATTTCTACTTCTATTGATTTGAGTCTTCTCCCTTTTTTCTTGATGAGTCTGGCTAATGGTTTATCAATTTTGTGTGTCTTCTCAAAGAACCAGCTTTTAGTTTTATTGATCTTTGTTATTGTTTTCTTTGTTTCTATTTCATTTATTTCTGATCTGAGCTTTATGATTTCTTTCCTTCTAGTAACCTTGGATTTTGTTTGTTCTTGTTTCTCTAGTTCCTTTAGGTGTAAGGTTAGATTGTTTATTTGAGATTTTTCTTGTTTCTTGAGGTATTGCTGTAAACGTCTCTCTTAGAACTGCTTTTGCTGCATCCCACAGGTTTTGGGTCACTGTGTTTTCATTGTCATTTGTTTCTAGGTATTTTTTGATTTCTTCTTTGATTTCTTCAGTGATCTGTTGGTTATTAAGTAGTATATTGTTTAGCCTCCATGTGTTCGTATTTTTTTACAGATTTTTTCCTGTAATTGATACGTAGTCTCATAGCATTGTGGTTGGAAAAGATACTTGATATGATTTCAATTTTCTTGAATTTACCAAGACTTGATTTGTGACCCAAGATATGATCTGTCCTGAAGAATGTTCCATGAGCACTTGAGAAGAAAGTGTATTCTGTTGTTTTTGGATGGAATGTCCTATAAATATCAATTAAGTCCATCTTGTTTAATGTATCATTTAAAGCTCATGTTTCCTTATTTATTTTCATTTTGCATGATCTGTCCATTGGTAAAAGTGGGGTGTTAAAGTTCCCTGCTATTATTGTGTTACTGTTGATTTCCGCTTTTATGGCTGTTAGCATTTGCCTTATGTATTGAGGTGCTCCTATGTTGGGAGCATAAATATTTACAATTTTCATATCTTCTTCTTGAATTGATCTCTTGATCATTATGTAGTGTCCTCCTTTGTCTGTTGCAATAGTCTTTATTTTAAAGTCTATTTTGTCAGAGTATTGCTACTCCAGCTTTCTTTTTATTTCCCGTTGCATGGAATAACTTTTTCCATCCCCTCACTTTCTCTCTGTATGTGTCCCTCAGTCTGAAGTGGGTCTCTTGTAGACAGCATATATATGGGCTTTGTTTTTGTATCCATTCAGCCAGGCTATGTCTTCTGGTGGAGCATTTAATGCATTTACATTTAAAGTAATTATCGATATGTATGTTCCTATTACCATTTTCTTAATTATTTTAGGTTTGTTATTGTAGGTCTATTCCTTCTCTTGTGTTTCCTGCCTAGAGAAGTTCCTTTAGCATTTGTGTAAAACTGGTTTGGTGGTGTTGAGTTCTCTTAGCTTTCGCTTGAAGGTAAAGGTTTTAATTTCTCCGTCGAATCTGAATGAGATCCTTGCAGGGTAGGGTAATCTTGGTTGTAGGTTTTTCCCTTTCATCACTTTAAATATGTCCTGCCACTCCCTCTTGGCTTGCAGAGTTTCTGCTGAAAGAGCAGCTGTTAACCTTATGGGGATTCCCTTGTTTGTTATTTGTTGTTTTTCCTTTTCTGCTTTTAATATTTTTTCTTTGTATGTAATTTTTGATTGTTTGATTAATATGTGTCTTGGCATGTTTCTCCTTGGATTTATCCTCTATGGGACTCTCTGCACTTCCTCGACTTGATTGACTATTTCCTTTCCCATATTAGGGAAGTTTTCAACTATAATCTCTTCAAATATTTTCTCAGTCCCTTTCTTTCTCTCTTCTTCTTCTGGGACCCCTATAATTTGAATGTTGGTATGTTTAATGTTGTCCCAGGAGTCTCTGAGCTTGTCCTCAATTCTTTTCATTCTTTTTTCTTTATTGTGCTCTGTGGTAGTTATTTCCACTATTTTATATTCCAGGTCACATTCATTTTTCTTCCTCAGTTATTCTGCTATTGATTCCTTCTAGAGAATTTTTAATTTCATTTATTGTGTTGTTCATTATTGTGTGTTTGCTCTTTAGTTCTTCTAGGTCCTTGTTAAACGTCTCTTATATTTTCTCCATTCTCTTTCCAAGATTTTGGATCATCTGTACTATCATTATTCTGAATTCTTTTTCAGGTAGACTGCCTATTTCCTCTTCATATGTTTGGTCTGGTGGGTTTTTACCTTGCTCCTTCTGCTGTGTGTTTCTCTGTCTTCTCATTTTGCTTAACCTACTGTGTTTGGGGTCTCCTTTTCGCAGACTGCAGGTTCGTAGTTCCCGTTGTTTTTGGTGTCTGCCCCCAGTGGCTAAGTTTGGTTCAGTGGGTTGTGTAGGCTTCCTGGTGGAGGGGACTGGTGCCTGTGTTCTGATGGATGAGGCTGGATCCTGTCTTTCTTGTGGGCAGGACTGCATCCGGTGGTGTGTTTTGGGGTTTCTGTGACCTTATTATGATTTTAGGCAGCCTCTCTCCTAATGGGTGGGGTTGTGTTCCTGTCTTGCTAGCTGTTTGGCATAGGGTGTCAAGCATTGTAGCTTGCTGGTCATTGAGTGGATCTGGGTCTTAGTGTTGAGACTGAGATCCCTGGGAGAGCTTTCGCCGTTTGATGTTACGTGGACCTGGGAGGTCTCTGGTGGACCAATGTCCTGAACTTGGCTCTGCCACCTGAGGTACAGCCCTAACACTGGGTTGGAGCACCAAGACCCTGTCAGCCACATGGCTCAGAAGAAAAGGGAGACAAAAAGAGAGAAAGAAAGAAAAAAATAAAATAATACAATAAAGTTATTAAAATAAAAAAAATTAAAAATTAAAAAAAATTAAAAGTAATAAAAAAAGAAAAAAAATAGGAAGAAAGAACAGAGCAACCAAACCAAATCCACCAATGATAACAAGTGTTAAAAACTATAGTAAAAAAAAAAAAAGAAAAGAAAAGAAATAGGTCAGACAGATCCCTAGGACAAATGGTAAAATGAAAGCTATACAGACAAAATCACACAAAGAAGCATACACATACACACTCACAAAAAGAGAAAAAGGAAAAAATATATATATAAAAAGGAAGAGAGCAACCAAATCAATAAACAAATCTGCCAATGATAATAAACTCTAAATACTAAACTATGATGAACATAAAACCAGGAACAAATTAGATGCAGAAAGCAAACCCCAAGTCTACAGTTGCTCCCAAAGTCCACAGCCTCAATTTTGGGATGATTCATTGTCTATTCAGTTATTCCACAGATGCAGGGTACATCAGGTTGATTGTAGAGATTTAATCCTCTGCTCCTGAGGCTGCTGGGAGAGATTTCCCTTTCTCTTCGTTTGCACAGCTCCCAGGGTTCAGCTTTGGATTTGGACACGCCTCTGCGTGTAGGTCGCCTGAGGGCGTCTGTTCTTCGCTCAGACAGGACGGGGTTAAAGGAGCAGCTAATGTGGGGGCTCTGGCTCACTCAGGCCAGAGGAGAGGGAGGAGTACAGAATGCGGGGCGAGCCCGTGGCGGCAGAGGCCAGCGTGATGTTGCAACAATCTGAGGTGCCGTGTGTTCTCCCCGGGAAGTTGTCCCTGGATCTCAGGACCTTGGCAGTGGCGGGCTGCACAGGCTCCTGTGAGGGGAGGTGTGGATAGTGACCTGTGCTTGCACACAGGCTTCTTGGCGGCTGTAGCAGCCTTAGCATCTCCTACCTGTCTCCGGTGTCAGCGCTGATACCCGCAGCTCGCGCCCATCTCTGGAGCTTGTTTAGGTGGTGCTCTGAATCCCCTCTCCTCACGCACCTCGAAATAATGGTCTCTTGCCTCTTAGGCAGGTCCAGACTTTTTCTCGGACTCCCTCCCGACTAGCTGTGGCGCACTAACCCTCTTCAGGCTGTGTTCACGCCTCTCCCTGGGATCCGACCTCCGAAGCCCAAGCCTCAGCTCCCAGCCCCCGCCCACCCCGGTGGGTGAGCAGACAAGCCTCTCGGGCTGGTGAGTGCTGGTCGGCACTGATCCTCTGTGCGGGAATCTCTCCATTTTGCCCTCTGCACCCCTGTTGCTTTACTCTCCTCTGTGGCTCAGAAGCTTACCCTCCACCTACTCTACCCCGTCTCCGCCAGTGAAGGGGCTTCCTAGTGTGTGGAAACCTTTCCTCCTTCACAGCTCCCTCCCACTGGTGCAGGTCCTGTCCCTATCCTTTTGTCTGTTTATTCTTTTTTCTTTTGCCCTACCCAGGTACATGGGGACTTTCTTGCCTTTTGGGAAGTGTGAGTTCTTCTGCCAGCGTTCAGTAGGTGTTCTGTAGGGGTTGTTCCCCATGTAGATGTATTTCTGATGTATTTGTGGGGAGGAAGGTGATCTCCACATCTTACTTCTCTGCCATCTTGAAGGTCTCCTCCTGGCCTTTAAAATAATATAATTTTAGAAAGAAGCTTTTAGTTAACTGGTATTTCATTTATACTGACTGATAAAGTTTTGAATGTAGCCTAGCCATTGTTTTATTATTCAGGTAATTATCTACACAGTGTTTCACCAACCTTGAAGCTAATTCAAATATGAGAGATTTTAACACATTTCTTAATTGGGAAAAACTAACAGGCTTAATGGGCATAAGAAGAATTCTTACTTTCTTCTTTTTGTCAGGCACTTGAAAACAGCAGTACAGAATAAGTAAAACTGTGAGTCTTGAATCTCATTTCTTCTGGCCAAAGAAACCTAGTCAGGAAACACTTTATACTAAAAAAACTAGTTTCCTTCTTTAAAAGATGATATTTTTAATTTCAAAATCTTCTTTTGAGATAGTCTTTTGTATTTAGTTTTGATTTACATAGGACACATATAGAATACACACACACAATTCTTTATGTACTCATCTCGATATGCTTTGCATCTTTTCAATAGGTTTAAGGCATTTACAAAATAGAGCACTGTGATATACCATATATTTGAGGCAGTGAGAAAGATGAGGCAACGGATGGACAATGAAATGGAGCCATGAATGAGGACAGGACAGGAAAAACACACGAGGAAGTCCTCATACTTTTTAAGAAGAGAGGGCCCCAATTTGGTCCTGAATTTTTCCAGCAGTCTGCACAGAGCGAAATTTGATCAGGTACATGAGTCACTGGGTCCATAAAATGAGAGCAGAACAACTGCTCTGGCAGAAAGCTGTGTTCAGTCTCTGAAGTTGCTCACTTTGGTTGAATATTCTCATCTCAAGTTGGGCAAGAGCCTGGACTAAGTGATTATTTGGAAGGAACCAAAAAAGTTATCTTTCCTCTAAAAAGCACAGTCCATCAGACTCTGTGACTGTGTAAGTAGAAATCCAGAGGGGTTGAGATTTAACAGCCCTATCTAATTACAGTTTTAAAAATTATTTCTCATAGATGATAAAATTACCTTTTCAATTATATGAGAGGAGAATTTAAAAACTGATAATAAACAATAGGTATAGGAAAAAGAGGAATTAAAAAATAAAGACACTCTCAATATGGAAAGCTAAAAATTCAGAAATTCAGGCCATACTATATCTGAAATAAGCCGTAAATTATTTAATATTCCTAACATCTTAAGCAATTTGAGGAGGTTGGGAACGGGGTGATCTCTGAGATCACCCTTCTGCCTTCAAATGTCAGGATGACTCCAGGTCAGTCATATCTCTTTTCTTGCAAGATGAGATGGTATCAAAATTGGTGGTTGCAAGAGGGAAGACAGGAGCTTTTGGCCATCTGATCACACTGATTCTAACCACAGAGGCAGAATTAGGCCTCCACCTGTAAAGTGTCCCTTTGGTAAAAGGCTTTTTCATGGGTTAAGGGCTGGCACAGTAAACAAAACCACCAGATGGCAGGAGTGCTCTCCGGATAAATAGAGCAGCCACACACCCTTCTGTCTTCCAACCACAAACTCTCCACTAGGTGACAGCAACATGAATATAATTGGAATAGCCATTAATGGGTTATATATATTTTTAAAAAATGAATTCTTTTAAATCTGAGAGCAGCACTTTAAAAAGTATCCACAGCTGGAATTTTTTTTCTCTAGAAAATTACAATTCTAGTTGCTTTTAGACCTCCCACGCACTAACCTAATACACAAAAGCAAAACAAAACAAAAAGCCTCCCAGATTTTTTTGGGGTGCAGTGCACGTTCTAAAGAACCTGGGAAAGATTACTATTTGAAACCATTATTATTTAAGAATTTACAGCTCCCAGTCTTAATTTTAAAAAATTTAAAAGAAGTGATTAAAATGGTCACTTCTTTGAAGATAATTATAGTTATTATTTAATGACCACCTACTATGTGCCAGGGGTTGTATTTAAATGCTTTTAAAGCATTAGTTCATTGAATTTGAATTGGAGCTTTTTCAGAAAGCCCGTATTTGAACTTAAGCCTATTTAGGGCCATCATCTCTGTATTTTCCATGATCTAATTATGCCTTTTCTGCTTGAGCCATTTTCAAAACCCATACTGAAGGAGAAATTGGAACTGCCCTCATGTTATGATTTTTAGTGCACACATGGATGTACTCTCTCTACTTATGACTTTCCCTCTCATGTAGATGCACAACATTTACCTGATGAGCGACAATAACATATTTTGATTCTTCAGTTATACTGAAGGCTGAAAATGAAGACTGGTTTGGGAGCAGTAGCAAAGTAGTAAACTCATCCAAGCTGAAAGACAAATGACTGGATAGTATGGTAGATGAGAGTACAGGAGGGCCAGAGGGAGCAGAGGAACGCTTGACTGGGCAGAAAAAAAGGGTAATGAGATGAAGTGGGCAGCTGCATACTTCTATGCTTACCTCTGCTTCGTGCTTTTAGAGAGCCTTACCTGTACGTGGCCTTGGACAGCCCGATGTAACCTGGTGTAGCACAAATGATTTCCGTGTGGAGCAGAGATCTGAACACGTTTGAATCCCTTAGAGGCAAACACTGGACACTCAAGCTTTGAAAACAGAGTAATAGCAAGTTGTTGTCTACGAGGCATAAGCAGTGAGGGGGTGCCTGCCCTCAGGAAGCCCCCAGGACCTTCACTGCTTCTTAATTCAGTTCTAACTGTGACTAGAACCTATCATAAAGAAGAGGAGGAATAAGAAATATGCGTAAGAGAATTTTTGTGCACAACGATTTTACTGTACAGTCACGCTGTATTTTAATGTACTTTATTTCAAGTATTTTTAAGAGAAATAACAACAAAATGATATGGCAACCCCAAAAGGGCAAAACCTGACTAATGGGAAGAGGAGAATGTCCCTTTTTTTTTTCTGCCTGAGATAGTCTGGGGGCAGCAAGGAGTCTTGAATGAGGAGAAAGGAGTGGGGACGAGGGACTTAGGGAAGGGTGTCCAAGGAGAAAGGGAAGGGTGGTGACTTTTCTCCTTCTGTGCCCAGAACCACGTTCCCAGGTATCTGCGTGCAAAGTAAGGTGACTTCAGGTGCTGATAAACCATGTTAGTGGTAAAGACTGCAGTTAACTAGGCAACTACTTACTAGGAGCCAGGCATTACTCTTATCTATGCCTCTTATTTAGTCCTTAGGCAAGCCCTACTGGGGAGGTGATATTATCCTTTTTCAGAGAGAATGACTTGCTCAGGGTCCAAGAGTTCTAGCAAAAGGCACAGTTAGTATTCAAGTTCTGTTCTCTTAGCATTCCCTCTGATTTTTTAGGGCCAGGGCTGTTGATATACCCTGACCGCCACCAGGGGTCACACTAGCCAATTTGGATCAATCAGTAAGCACAACTGGATCTAAATGTGATTAATTATATAACTATGGCCTGTCCAAGTTTAGGTCTATGAAAATTGCAACATGAAACTGAGGCATAAAGGATTACCGGGAAAATAAAAATGTTTGAATATCCCTACCCCTTTTTTTTCTGGCTTAAACAGGAATAAAGGAAGATAAAACAGCATGAATCCAACCCAACAGGCAGCATGACTAGAAGCTTGTATCCTGTATACCTGGCAGTTGGCCAAAAAATGATCTGCTCAACTTTCCTAGTGATGACAGGAGGGTGATAACAGTGTTTAAAAACCTGCTGTATAGCACAGGGAGCTCAGCTCGGTGCTCTGTGATGACCTAGATGGGTGGGATTGGGGTGGGGAGGGAGGTCTAAGAGGGTGGGGACATAGGTATCCACACAGCTGATTCACTTCATTGTACAGCAGAAACTAACACAACATTGTAAAGCAATTATACTCCCATAAAAATGATAATCAAAAAAGAAATAAAAATAGAAGTAAAAAGGTGAATATAGTGTAGGCATTAGGACAAAGCTGCTGACAGTTGTTGGTGCTGTTTTGTTCGCTATCAAAGTGTTTAAGTTTGGTTGTCTGTATTAACTTTTTATTGGTTACAATCCCCAGAATTCTTGCTTCTCAAAGGACAAAGCTCAGGCTGGGATTCTTACAAAGGTTTCATAGGACAAAGTAGAGAAAGTTAGCATATCTCAAACAACGTTTGCATTCTACGAGACAATTACATTTGACTGAACCATCGACAATACATTCACACTCCGTAAACAAGTTTTTCTGCAAATGTTTATTTAGAAAGATTTTAAAGAAATGTCACTGTGTCTGTGGCAGTTTCTTTAGGTGAAAAAAGTGCTAACAGTTACTATGGAAACCAAGACGCAGGCAATGAGGAGCAAAATCAGACCTATACGACAATATTTTGAATGCTTCTCTTGTTCTTCTTCCTTTTTCAGTAAGGTATCAAAACCGGGTGTGTACATGTCTCCCAACCAAAACCGTAGGTCATTAGGACTTTCCTAAAAGAAAATTACACGAAGAATAGAATCAGTCAGTGTTACAGACTCAATGAGATTGCAGAACAAGACCGTATAGGTACTTTACGTCCATATTCACACTGTCCTAAGTGTCACTGCTCAAACAAGAGAGGCTAGGCTTCCTTGAATAGTAGGAACATGTAGCTACAGCCTCCTGGCTGACCAGGAATCCTCAGCTTCCACCTGTAGGTCTGCATGAGAATTCATTAGGAAGTCTGCACGGCCTACTGAATAAATTGCTCACATTGCAGGGTCAGAAACACAAGAGCGTTTCTGTCATCTTTTCGCTAATTTCGTGTCTCTTACAACTCATAAATACTGTGTGTCAATCAGGTTAGTGAGTTGAAATAAAATTAAAATTCCTTGCCTTAGCGGAGCCTTGGGGGTTTGATTTTTTTGGCATAATAGGAATAAAGATGTTTGCTGAGTTTTTCAGTAAATCCAGAAGCTGACTTCCATGGAAGGAGGAGTAAGACCAAGAGTAAAGAGTTTTTTCCATGCTTCTCAATCTTCTGGTCTTCCTTGTAGCGGAATACAGCATGTTGGCATGCAGAAACTCTGGCACTGTTTGACCTTCTGGAGAAAGGACCCAGTATATCCTTTCCCACATCACCTCCTAGGCCCCATGTCTCTGATTCTTTCTCTGGCCTTGTCTCCCATTCAGCCCTGAGAAATTGTCTTCTACTCAATTTCATCTCCTATGTCCAATGAATCATCTGCAAAATCTACTGTCTATACATGTAAAACATATATATACACACACATATATATTTTTTCCCTCCTATTTTCTCCTGCTGTTTTTCAGTGCTAATGATTCAGTGTCTATAACTGGCATCTGGTAGACATACAACAAATTTATGGTGAATGCTGAATCTCTATTTTCATAAACCCACTTCAGGCCTTATTATTTCTCATTTGGAGTATTGCAGTGGCTTGTAGCTGGGCTGCCCACCCTCTCTCTGCCTCTCTAGGCTCAGTGGACTTAAAGTCAGCCAGTTTCCATGGCTGGACACAAGGGTAATGAACTAGCTTCAGACTGCTAAAAGAGGAAGGGGAGCTGGGTGGATTCTGGTGATGGCAATATAACTCTTCCATCACATTGCTACTAGGTTCAACGTCCCAATCTTAGAAAAGCGAAAACATTAAAATAAAATTTGGATGACCTGTGCAAAAGGATAGCTGATTTAAAAATCCTTGCCTACTTCACTCTTATCCTTCATTTGTGTCTGTGTCCTAATCAGAGACCTGCACTTTGCCTGCAAGTTTAATGCCTCATTCTTCAGTAAGAACTTCCATAATGGAGACTATCCTTTCTTACATTCTGCCTATAGCTTGCCTTTGTAACTAAATATGGGCTTCTTTTCTCCTTTCTTATTCATAAAGTTAGTAATTTAGAAAAATGGGAATGGCCAAAAGCACATGGAACTTTCATGGTCTGTAAAGTAGTTGAAAAGGTTTCAGAAATTAGGTTGGGGGCTCTGTCTGCTAATTAGGAGATATGGGTAGGGACGGTGATGAAAGAAGTTGAAATGATGAGGTCAAGAAGAGATCCTAATAAAAACAAAAGCCATGACTTCCAGAAGCATCTCTCAAAATAGCATCATGAGGTCTGCATACAAGCCTCTGACCTGACGGGCCTCTGCTCTGAGGTGAGTGTACAGGTAGAGGATGGGTGGGGAGGGGGCCGGCCCTGGCTTTCATAAAGCAATGCATCCAGCAATTCACGTTCAGTCTTCCTAAGCATGTCATGGTATTGTCCAACAAAATATTACCCCTCAGTGCCGATAATGTTCAGTTTCTTTAGCCTTACATTTGAACTTTTGTTTTTTTTTTGAGTCTGTTTGTTAGTCTTCCCCCCACCCCCCACCATTATTCTATTACTTAAACTGTAGCTCCAGCAAAACTGGACTACCTATTGTTCTGACAAACTCTCTCACCCTCTTGTATATGTGCCTTTTTTCTTGCCACTTCTGACAGAAGAGGGCCTCTCCACTCATACAAACAACCTATGTCTTCTGGAATTGTACACATTCTTCAAGTCCAGCATAAACTAACTTTTTCATAAAGGCTTCTTTTAATCCAGTGGGACTTTGTCCTCTTCTGAATCTGCACAGCACTTTCCACTGTTCTTCCTATCCTCTATCCACTATCCTCTTCATCTGTCTTGTCATTTCGTCCTGTCTAGAGTTATTGTTACTTTGCTCAGTTAGATAAAATTTTGAGGGCAAGGAGAGTCATATTCATCTTCATAGTCCCTTTGTCATTCATGTAAACAACAAAGAAAAGAATAGAGGCTCTAGCATACAGTCAAGAAATGTTTGTGAAATAAATCAATACACTTTTTCCTAGTTGCAGAAGGTTGTTTCCTAGAGGTATTGATCTTTAGATTCCTGATAGAAAAACACAAGATTATTGTTGCTAGGGGGGAGCATCTGTTACGGAAACATCTCTGGAAAAGAGACGACATTAAGGAGGAGATACACTAAATCCACTAGGAGACTAAGAAACTCCAAAGACTTTGGACACTATTTCAAGGAGTGCACACTTGAGATTTTAAAAAGTGTAGGACTTTAGAGGGACATAATGCTGTCCCCTTTAGCAGGAAAAATCTGTAGGTGATTAAAGTATGGGGTTTAGAACAGACATACATTGTTAAAGGAAGTACTTGGAAAATGTCAGACGTTTCTGGCCCTAGGGTGGGCAGAGGTAAGCCAAGGCTGGGTAGGAATCCAGTCCACTCAGAAAACAGAGGGCCTCTCTCCCTGCTTTTCAGGTATTCCTAGACCCTCTATTTGATGGGTGACACCAGGGGGAAAAAAAAGAAAAACCTGAATTGGGTTTAAGCTGGGTGAATGAGTTCATTGCATACTTTTCCTGTGTTGAAATGTTTTTGTTTTGTTTTGTTACTGAGACACAGGAAAATGTCCAAAATGTAAATTTGCAATCTTAAATCACTGAGTAGGCTTGAAATAAAATGATCTTTGATGAGAACCGCATTGCACAGTGCCTAAGACAGAGCATTTAGTCAACATTTTTGAATAAATGTAGAATAGGGAATTCTTAAGTATTCATGAACATAGATGATCACAAAACTAGAAGAAACATACTTAATCTGGCAAATTAACTTTCAAAACCTGATACCTTCCAGGTAAACCCTTCTTCTGTGTCACACCATTTCTTTCTCTCTACACTGTAGAGATGCTGGTAATTGCTGAAATTGTAAAACACAAAACACATAAATAAACATAACTACTGACTAGGAGAGAGAAAGTGAAGCCAGAGGCCAAAATGACCTGAAATCTGGAAATTTTGTGCCTAGTGAAGAGTGCCTTTCACCTCAGTACCCATTTCTTTTAGGATTATTTAACTGATCTCCCTCAACAATTAAAGGAGTTGATTCTTTGCCTTGAGTACCTTCAGATGCCCAGAGAGGTTTGTGTGCAGGGAATGCTTGTCATACTCCTCAACGGTCCATGAAGGATTCTTTTTTCTTTCTTCCATACCATCCTCCAAACTCTCATCACCGTATAGTGGGTTATTCTTCAGAACTGATGACAGGGATGGTGGGGGGCTCTCTGTGCTCACAGCACTCTCCAAACTGGATCTCCTCATTCGTTGAGCAGTAATATTCTTCTTCTCTCTCTGTCAGGAGGCACAGTGACAAAGTTTGTCTTACCAATAGGTCACTGATGACAAGGAAGGCAATGTGAAATAACTGTACCTGAAAGCTTGCTGATTCTGCCTGGAAGCTCAACAGATTAGGACAATGAATGAAGGAAGAATTCTAGGATCCAGTTTGACCTAGGATCCTACCATTAATTGAGTTATTTATTTGCATGTGATCTTGTTGAGCTTCAGTAATCATTCATTAAAATGCTATTTTATAACAACAGAAAAAGGACAATGTTCTTTAATTCAAATAGTAGAATTCTAAACAAAGCCATTTTTTCCCCAGCTTATTTGCACTGAGATTTGACACTTTATTTCTTTCTACTTGTGCATTCCATGACTGATTAAAAAAATTTAACATTGCTGTATTAATCCAGCAAAATCAAGATTAAAAGGCATTTTATAGATATGCCTTGGCTTTCATGGGAACTCCCTTAGGACTCTTATTTCAGGCAGCTTGGAGAACTGGACTAACTTAGCATTGCACTCCTATATGTAGCTACAGACCAGCTGGCTTTTGGAAGGCTCTAATTCTGACTTCTAGATGTTTAAAAACTTTTTTTTATTAAAGCATGATATATATGTAGAAAAGTGCATATATTATAAAAGTGCATATATTATAAATTTTCACATACCAAATAAACCCAAGATACTACCAAGAAACAAACCATTACCAGCACACCTCATGCTGCCTTCCAGTTACTATCCCTCTCCCTCCCTAAGGATAACCAGTAGGATAACAGCATAGGTCAGTTTGTATTCATTTATATAAATGGAATCATACAAAGTGGTTTTTCTGTGTCTGGTATGACCTTCATATTTTTACTTTGCTTTTTTTTCTTATGACTACAAAACTATCACAAAGGTAGAAAAATTTTAGATTAAAATTTGTTCATTGGCCAAATAAAATTGAGAAGAAAAAAAAGTTTATAGTAACGTCTCATTTATGATGGGGCATCATGGGAGAGGAACTCCACATAAGTTAATTTTTGGAACACTTAGGTTTAACCCTTAAAAACTGGTGACACATTTCATTAATTTACAGGAAATTTTTCAATAAATGTGTTTCATATATTTCAGTCTTCTTAAACAGAGAAGTTTCAATAGCAATTAATATTTTTCTGAGTTATATTTATAATCATTAATACACTGATTCCCTCAGTATCTATTGGGGTATATAGGTCACATTAAATATGTGTTTATATAAGCTAAGTTGTGAACTAATATTATATATAGTTTCCTTCTGAAATGGCTGGCAAAAAATCACCTAGATAAAACCATTCACATTCTCTTTGGCCTTAGGTTTATCTAATTTTCTTAGTCCAGACATTTTTTACATACTTAGTGATCAACTTGGAGATCATCTCTGACTTTCAACTTGGAGATCATCTCTGACTTTATTAGGTCGTTGGTCTGCTCAAAATCAATTTATATTCCATAATATTGAAGTTTGTAATGAAATAATAAATCATCTTGACTTAGTGTTTATCTTTAAGATGGATGACCTCATGAAAAATGTTTCTGAATTGAGAAAAAACAATTTGATACAAAATTTAGATAGTTTCAGTTTAGCATAATTCTGACTCAAGTTTTTTTCTTCAAGGCTAGATATCTTTGATTATCTTTGAAGAGAAATAATTCTTCTAACATTGAAAAATTGACTTTGTCAGTTTTCTTGCCTGCTGGACTATTCCTTGAGCTTCTTAAATAAGAAAGCTCTATAAATCAGAAAAATACAGTTTCGGGGGTTAAGAAAAAATAATACTTTCTATTACAATGTATAAAGATCTTGAAAAACTAATATACAAAAGACAGAAAAATAATCAGAGCTATTTTTAAAAGAACATTCAAGCCATTAATTCTAAACTATATTCTTGAATGTTTGATGTTCATCCTAGAACTTGGTGCCATTTGACAACTTCATGTCTGAAGGACATGTGAAGGGAAAATTAATAGAATAACTTTATTAAGAATTTTATGGAAGAAATAGAAAATGCTAATCATGGTTGAGGTTCTTTTGTATTTTGATATATTTTTTCAAAATCTCTTAAGAAAGGAAACAAAGCATGTATTTGAGTTTAACTTTTCACTCCACATTCTAGATGGACTACACTTAACAAAAGGAAACTCAACAGTAATTCCATTATTTTACTCATATAAGCTCTAAAGTAACTTCTTTTTAAAAATACTTAAAGTAACACTTCAAAGCTTACCTAGGCTCTTCTGTATTAACCATTACTTTGTCCATTTACCCTTTATACACTTTAATCATTATTTATGTCATTTATGTATAAGCTATCATTTAATGGAAAGAGTGATATAGAAGACTTTCAGACAAACACTGAGAATATACAATTAATAGGCCAAAACAGAAGGAATCTCTAAAAAATGTACTTCAGTAAGAAGAAACCTGATAATAGAATGAAAGATTAAGAGGCAGGAAGGAATGCTAGGCAAAACAAAGAAAAAAAAAAAAAAAAAAGAAAAAACTGACAAATATATACAGAAATCTAAGGAAGCACTGATTTTATGGTAAAATAGAAATAAGAATAACCACTAATTTGTGAGTTTTAAGATAAAAGAAAACTGAAACTGTACAGTTAAAAGTTTAACAGATATATTTAATTAGGAAATTTTAAGAAGTCATTTCAGTGAGAGTATTGAGATATTACTAAAAAATAGAGAAAGAATGTATAGCTTCTAAATTGGTAGATCAGAAGAAAAAGGATAAAGGAAAATTAATCTAAAAGGTAAGAAACCTGAAACAAAGAATATAGAGGAGAAAGTCTTAGGAAAATAGAAAAAAAATTGAAATAATCATGTTAAATGTAAATAGACTAAACCCTCTATTTAAATGACAGACTGTCATATCAGGTTTTTAAAATTAAATTTAATTATATAATATTTACAAGAGAAATACCTAAAATATAAGGACTCAGAAAAAATGAGAGTGAAAGTATAGAAAAAGATATAGCAGGCAAATATAAAGAAACAAGAGCTGGTATTTGACTGGTTAAATACTCAGCAATTTTGTTTTCCCTTCCTGAGTACAAGGGATGACTGCCTTTATTAGGAGTTAATTTGAAGTTAAACTGGGGCCAGCTCTTCTGATGATGTGTGGACAAAAGTAACAGAGACCACTTCCAAGCTGAGCCCCTGAATTCTCCAACATGATTTTTGGCTCACTCTTCCTCACTTTCCATTCTTGTGTCACTGTAAGCAAGGATTCTGAGATGGCAGAGTTTTAAGATGAAAGAACTTCAAGCCCTAGGATACTGCTTGGAAAAGAGTTGCCCCCCAAACCCATCTGCCCTTCCTCAGACATGCACAAGAATGCTTTTCTTCTTTTTAGTTAGAGATACTTTGTCATTACAGTGTAGCCTAGCCTACATTCCTTAATACAGAAAGTGATATCTTGAAATTCTACAAATGTGGGCATTGGCTTAGCAGTCAAGAAGTGGAAAGGGATGAAAGGGATGTTGGAAGCCGGATTGATGGTTACTCACATAATACAGTGAAAAGTGTTTGGTATAAGTGTCATCTGTGGTCATTTGGAATCTAATCCCCTGTAGCTGTATGAGAGGTATTATAAATAATCAGAGCATTTATGTACAAGGAACACAGTGCTGGTGTAATACAAGAAAAAGATGACATTAGAGAAAGAACTGAATAGTTTGCAAGAAGAAAGAGTAGAGAAACTCTGGAAATTTGATGCCTTCTATTGTTAAAAATCTGCCTGTTTATAGACCTCAAACACTAATATAGAATCATTTAAAAAAATGGATTGAGGAAAAAAAAAAAAGCGGATTAAAATTTCTTAGCTGGGAGTTCCCTGGTGGCGCAGTGGTTAAGAGTCTGCCCATCAATGCAGGGGACAGGGGTTCGATCCCTGGTACAGGAAGATCCCACATGTCGCGGAGCAGCTAGGCCTGTGTGCCACAACTACTGAGTCTGCGCTCTAGAGCCTGTGAGCCACAACTACTGAAGCCTGCACTCCCTAGAGCCTGTGCTCCACAACGAGAGAAGCCACTGCAATGAGAAGCCCGTGCACCGCAACAAGGAGTAGCCCCCGCTCACAGCAACAGAGACCCAATGCAGGCATAAAAATAAATAAATAAATAAATAAATAAATAAATAAATAAATAAATAAATAGATAGATAGATAGATAGATAGATAGATAGATAGAAAAATCAAATGAAACATTAAAAAATAAAAACAAACTTCTTAGCTGAACGAAGTGACTCAGGGTAAAGGTCCTGTTAGGGTGTGGTTTCAAAACTATTATTCCTGACTGCCTCCAGGTGTTTGTCATTGAGTTAAAGGATGGAGAAATGGAGGTAGAAAAGCAAACCATTAAAGCCTACTTGAGAGACTTCCCTGGTGGTCTAGTGGTAAAGAACCCGCCTTCCAATGCAGGCGACGCAGGTTCGACCCCTGGTCTGGGAACTAAGATCCCACATTCTGCAAGGCAACTAAGCCCATGCGCCACAACTACTGAGTTTGCACATCTCAACTAGAGAGCCTGTGTTCCGCAAACTACAGAGCCACGTGCCCTGGAGCCCACACCCCACAAGTAGAGAGAAGCCTGTGACGGGAGAGAGGCCCGAGAGCTGCAACGAAGACCCGACACAGCAGAGCGAAGCCCTCGCGACGCAGCCAAATAAAAGAAAAAAAGCCTATTTGAGAGCTATTGACCTATAGACCTGACCGCAACAAAATAGATATGATTACATTAATAAATAGCTCACACTAAGTTTTATAAGATATGTATCACCAAAGAAACCACAAGCCTAGAACTAAAAGCTTTTGATTGTTCAAAATTATAAAACAAAACAATAACCCTATGCCTCCAAATATCCATAAATAGGAGTAAATTTTGAAGCTTCTACAGCCTCAAGGGAGGGCCCACTCTGATATGGCAAAAGAGAATGATGAACAAGGGGCAGCTTCCTAGTGGGTAGGACTGGGGACCCTAGAGAACAATGCAGCAGAAAGTCTTCTGAAAAGCAGAATCATGGCCTAATCCACCTTCCCCACCTTCAAGGAAGGAGACCCACACACATTATTTTCAGTGGAATCTCAGAATTACTTTGGGTAGTGTCTGTCGTCTTTCATTTTTCCCATTCAGAAAGGAAGAACTACTGTAGCGATCCCGTTCCTATTCCAACAAAGATTATAGGATGATATGGTTGGGACATCTGCTAAATGTAGTGACTGGCTCACTTTGGTGTTAGTACCTCTGGGGAAGGATGAATGCTGTGTGTAGGAAGATGAAATATATAAGTATACATATGTTTAACAAAATGATAGACTGTGGCAGAGTCTGGCTAGGTGCTCAGCAAACCCATTTCTTCTTCATGGGCATACAACAGCTAGTTTGGGACATAGGCTTGACCCCTAAAATCCCTGATCCTTGGCTTAGTCTCTCTCTCTCTTTTCTAGCTACAAGCATCATAAAAATTCTGATATAATAGAGCCTCAAAAAGGAACAGTCTGGGTTCCACTTGGAAGCAAGCCACTAGGATAATTTTCCCACCCACAACAGATCTTGTATGAATGACAGATACATTTTATTGAGTCAAGTCACTAAGAATTTGGGCATTTTTGTTTCCATAACATAATTTAGCCTGACTAACTACTAAGAAAGTATATATATCAGACAAAATAAACTTTCAGGTAAAAGACTTTGTTAGGTGAAGAAAGTGTTGGTGGAAAATGAATAAATGTAGGCATAATCAGTAAAATATAATATTTCTAAACTTGTATGCCTCTAGTAAAATAATCTCAAATATATAAAGCAAAACTTGAGATAACTAGGAGAAATTTATACATATAATTTTTTACCAAGCAGATAAAACAATTATTAAATATAAAGAGGGTTTGAACAATGAAACCAACACATTTGATCAAAGACATTGATGTCATTATTCAACGACTAAAAATATTCATTTTAAAAATACATTGAATATTTACAAAAATTGGTAATGTCCTGGACTCTAAAAGAAATTTCAAACATTCAATATTATATAGATCATGCTCTTTGATCACAGACAACTTATTAGAAATTTAGACATTAATATCAAAAAGATAATGTAAATTACCACATTCTGTAGAAATTAAAACACATTTCAAATAAATGATGGGAATTTAAAAACTTAGGCAGAATGAAAATGAAAACTGGAGCTGAAACAGCTTTTGAGGGAGTATTATAAGCATATATGCTCACATTATAAAAGCAGAATGAGAAAATTAATGAAGTAATAAACATCTAATTCAAAGCCTTAAAAGGAAACAGCAGAGTAAATCTAAGAAAATAGTCAACATGAAATAATAAGGACAGAAGGAGAAATCAATAAATATTATGAAGAAAAATAACCCAAATATACAATGGAGAGAATCAGCCATATTGAAAGCTATTTCTTTGAAAAGGCTAAACCGATTAAAAATATCTCTGGTAATACTTCTCCGGGAAAAAAAAAAAAAAAGATACAAACTCACAATGTTAGAAATGTAAAAGGAACATGAGAAGTTACATAGCACAGATTAAGAACTGTAATAGGAGTATAATCTGAGTAACTTTAAGAATTTACATGCAATTGGGTGATTTCCCACATAATATAACTTACAAAATTTAATTAAGGAAAAAATAGGAAATGTTAATAAACCAGTGATCATTTGACTAACTGAATCAATAGTTTAAAATCGACCCCAAACATACACAGGTTTAGGAATACCAGGCTGAATGAGTATTGTAATCAGCACTCAGACATTCTTGAAACAGATCATTTCTATCTTATTTCTATCTCATTTCTATCTTGTTGAACTCTTCTAGAATATAGAAAAACAAGGAATACTCCCCAACTCATGTTATGAAGCTGGTATAAACTCCAGACAAGGGAAGTAGGTAAAAGAAAAGGTAATTTTTTATAGGCCAATTTCTATTATAAACATAAATGAAAAAATCATTAATAAAATATTGCTAAACAGAATCCTACAATATGTATATTTTATATACTAGGACAGGAAAGATTTATACCAGAAAAGGATGTTTTACCAGGAGGATGGTTTAATATTCAAAGATTAATGTGACTCACCAATTATCAGGAAAGAAACAACACAGAAGTTTGCAGTACCTTGTGAAAAATATTTGGAAAATATTTAAACATATTTAGAGTAAATTTCCTAGCAAGATGGAAAGAGTAGGGAACTTTCTTAAACTAAGAGAATCTGCCCAAAACTTCCAGGGCACTGTTTACTTAATGGTTCAAATATTAGAAGCATTTATCTTGGTTTCAGAATTAACACAAGGATGACAGTAATCACAAACATTCATACGTTATTGCAAAGTTCTGAGCAATACACTAAAAATTAAATAAATAAATCAAAGGAATAAGGGTTGTAAATAATGAAACAAAACAGTAGATGACATGATTATCTACAGGGATACTTACCATCAAAGTAAAATAGATTTTAATACAATTTCTGGATTCAAAATCAATATACAATAATCAATAGCATATGTAATACTTTATTATAAAACATGATTTAAAAGGTCCTATTCTTAAGAGCAGTAATTACTATCAGTATTTAGATATAAACATTACAACTATATGCAAAACTTCTATGTGGAGAATTATAAGACATAATTGAAGGCTATACGAAGAGCATGATAAATGGAAGTATATACCATGTTCATGAACTGGGAGAATCAAGATCATAAAGACTTCCATTTCCCCAGTTTGGTCTACACATACAATGTAATTCCTATCATAATCATAATGCAAACAAGGCATTTTGTTATATTGCACATGTGAGCCCACAGACAACTTTTCTTGGAAAGCAGCTCCCCACTGACCACAATAATTCTGTTTTCCAAATTGCTAGAATGGTTACTTTTATGAAACACAAATTTGATCATGTGATCCTCTTGCTTAAAATTTTTCATCAACCCCTCCAAATTTTCAGGATAAAATTAAAAAATCTAGACAACACCCTCTGAAGCCTTCCTGGTCTGACCCAGGCCTCTCTTTAACCCCCTCTCCTGCCTTCCTCTCCAAGTAACCAGGGCTCTGGAGTCCCACATGTGTTCCTGTGACACACACAGTGCTTTTAATACAGTTTCAGTGCCAGGGACGTTTGGGTCTCATCTGGAAGCAGTGTGGTGGGACAAAGTGGGTAATGCTTCTGGCAGCATACCATCCAAGGGTGAATTTCTGACCCCAATGGAGATTTTGTGAACTGTGTAAATTTAGCATAACTTGATAAATCATGTCCTGATAATTGCCTGAGCAGCTCAGTGATGCTCCTCAATCTACTTCCTAGACAATAAATTAAGTACCTCAAAAGTCCTATAACATTTACCCAAATATAAGCTTAAAAACGGGAGCCTATTGCACATAGGAGGCTGTTTTTTTTGAAATAGGAAATGGAGTACTGGGAATAGAGACAGTCCAGGAGAACGCATGACACGTGTTCAGAGACAGATTGTGAAATACAGTTATGATATACCAAAAAAAAAAAAAAAAACCTGAGATAGAAAGAAGAGATATTAGAATTTAAGGGGAAAAGAGTTATAAGACTGAAAAAAAAGTGAGGAAAGGTGATTAGGAAATACACCCAGTAAATGACATTGTCTAGAAACCAAGGGAAGAGCAACCTCCTTACCCTTGGTCTTTTGTTCCAGTTCACAGGTTTAGTACAGAAATCCCCTGGGTTCTCAAACAGATGTGATGGAAGCCAGGAAAAGATATAAGAAATAGATTAACCTGAAAAGATTCTGAAGTCTAACTGCTAATCAGAAAAAAAAAAAAAATCCCACCACAATATCTGAAAAAACATGTTTTATCATTTATACCAAAAAAAAGGAATCAGCTTTTTCCTTTTATTACCTCGTTTTATAAAGGGATTGGCAGAAAAATTTGGGATACAATTCCAAATGCCTTCATCAGATACATGCCCCAAATTATTTTAACAACCAGAAACATTAGGTTTTGGCAAAAGTTTGTTCATTGCACTGAAAAGAAATTTATTAGGAAGCTCCTTTATTTCTCTAGTTGAAAGAATTTAAGAAGTATAAATCTAGTGGAATCAAGAAATATTTGCTTGTACTCTCTCCCTGCAAATACAGGTGACCTGTGTATCCACATAGAGGGAATGAACAGTGTTTGGAGATACTGGCATGCCTGAGGACATCTGTGCTTACTTTTCTATACATACGGTATTGCTTCCGTTTGTGTAAAATGGCTTAGAGAATTGCCTCTGAAGGTGGAATGTGAATTTTAAAAAAGCTTAAAAGATAAATTATGGATATAAATACAGTACTCTGTTTTGTTTTTTGGTTTTTTTGGCCATGCAACACAGCATGCAGGATCTTAGTTCCCTGACCAGGGATCAAACCTGTGGTGCCTGCTGTGAAGTGCGGAGTCTTAACTACAGGACTGCCAGGCAAGTCCCTAGGAGATCTTTGTTTTAACTGTTGAGTTACTACCAACGTTGAAGGCAATGTTTGTAGACTAAGTCCTTTGACATTCCATGAGGTAGTCTGAATTCTAAACACCATGCACATGGAGGGTATGAGACCAAAGGGTAAGCTGACACAAACCTGAAGCTTGTGCAGATTTCATGGGAGTATAAAATCTAACTGCTTGAGTTAGCCACATAGCTTGACAAATGTATTGACTACATCCTCTAACACCTACACGCACACATACCCCCCTGCATCCACCATATACATCAAAAAATGCAAGTGGTATTATCGGCTATTTTCCAAATTCTAATGATAGGGTAATTTTAACACATTTTGGAATATTGGCAAGTGACGATGATGATGATGATGATGATGATACAAATTTCTTATACTCTTATAAGAAATCCTGTCAATTGTTTTTACCTTATTTTATTTGCTCTCAGTTTTCAGGAAATATGTAAAATGAGCATTACCCTAATTTTGCAAATGGAAATACTAAGGCATGGACTGAATAAGGGCCATAATTTATGTCTCTCAAATTGGTTTATTGTGGATTTGAGACAAGAAACCAAGTTTCAAATCTCTTTATTCAACATTCTCCCAATTGGCATAATGTCTCCCTAGCAGAGTGAGACATTAAGCCAACAGAGCAAGGGTTTTAAATTAAGAACTATTTAACAGCTGCCTACCACCTTCTGCATCCCTAACACCTAAATTCACCTGGTATATTCAGTGCCTTATTCCAGGTATCACCACAGGTACTTAAAATATTTTTTTAATTAATTAATTAATTTATTTATTTATTTATATTTTTTTGGCTGTGTTGGGTCTTCGTTTCTGTGTGAGGGCTTTCTCTAGTTGCGGCGAGCTGGGGCCACTCTTCATCGTGGTGCGTGGGCCTCTCACTATCGTGGCCTCTCTTGTCGCAGAGCACAGGCTCCAGAAGCGCAGGCGCAGTAGTTGTGGCTCATGAGCCCAGTTGCTCCGCGGCATGTGGGATCTTCCCAGACCAGGGCTCGAACCCGTGTCCCCTGCATTGGCAGGCAGATTCTCAACCACTGTGCCACCAGGGAAGCCCCCTTAAAACTTTTATATGTTCACTTCTTTTAGATTTATTTTTTTGCCAATGAATATATCACTCCTGGATTTTAAGATCCAGTCAAGGAGAGAAGAATTACTTATTGACATATTGCAATCTAATGTAGTGAATATAATTGTTTTTACTCATAATCTGTGACACACCTACTCAACTAAATTCATAATTGATTTACTCCTTCTCTCCAAGCGTTATTTCAGTAGTATATTGAACTGAAATATTTATTCAGTCATTTAACATTTTATTTTAGGGTAAAAGTATAACTTAATAAAGTTTATCTATAGTTTATAATTACCGATAACATATTCAAAGACATATGAAGCAGACTTTTACCTTCTTGGTTTGCCCTGAATAACTATATCAACACATCAGGGCCTGTTGAAAGAGATGCCCTTTAAAAATTTGCATTTCATTCAGGTTTAGGAACAACATTCAACAGAGCTTTAAACTGTGAAGTTCCACATGAAGGAAATAGGTCAGCTCCAGTCCTAAACAAAAGATGTTAGATCGATGTGTTCCAACCTCAAAGGAATTTATTGGATATGTTTTCTTAGACTAAACTTCATAGCACAGGAGGGCCAAGGTTCTCTGAATTGAGTTTTGAATCATTTTATTCCATGATATAAACAATAAGACAAAGGAGAAATTTCATCACATTTAACTTAAACAAAACACAAAAAAAGCAACCACCAAAAAGGTGTGTATGGATGGGTTTTGAGGATTACAAAAGGGAAGGATGTAAAATTTTTAAAAAGTTAGTTTTCATAATAGGCTGCCTTACAATGGAAATAAATTAAAATCCTCATAGATGGAGGAAACACTTACATAATCATCCAAGTGTACTTGATTTTGAATGATCTCATGATAAAGGTCCCGAGGAGCCCACAAACACACCACAAAGGAGTCACTTTACACCAGGACTCATGAGTAGCAACTGTTTCTTAAAAGAAAACAAATTTCTGTTTAGGGAATTTGAGCCACTCCAAAGGATTTAATGATTTGCAGGGGTTTGCAGGTCAGTCACATCTGTTCTGAAATGACATGCTTCTTCCTGTTTCTAAATTGACTAACCCTTAACCCCATTAGCCCTCACATCTTAAACAAAGATTATTCCTGTTTCATGAGCTGTGCAACAGTCAAGTTTATTTATGTTTATTTCAGCACATGGAACTCATCACAGTTTTATTCTTCCCCTTTGGTTAGCAAAAAGAAGGAAGATGCAAAAGAAGAAAGCAAGAAATGAAGTCTGGGTTTGAAGGTTGATTGTTAAGTCTTGCCCACATGGACACCTGAGGAAGAAAAAGAACCTCTAAAATAATAACCAGCACCTTTCCCAGGTGGAGAGTTCTCTCTGTTTTCTTTCCATCATTAGGTTGCCATTGTTCCACTGTTTGAATCTCTTTTGCATGAGATCAAAGGGAGTCTGTCTAAATGAGGCAGAAGCAAGATTCAGTTCTCTCAGAGGCCATGCATGAGCCCACACAATGTAAGCTTCTGATGCTTTATGCTTAGACTACCCAAAAGACAGAGGTAGGGTTCCCCCCAGAGCCTTATTTGCAAATGTAGTAATTGATTTGAAAAAATTTGAGGGAAGGTATAAAATGAGGGCTAGGCAAAATCTAAAATGACAGGCTGAGAAGCTAGTGCTTGGAGGAAAACGAATGGTTGGGAAAATTCACAGAATTTATAAAGTGATCAGAGAAAGTCTCCTTATGTTAAGGAAGAGAGAAAGACCTTTTCTATGGCAAGTGTGAGCAGCTACTTTGTACTCTGTTCCCTATAGCTTTCTTTTTGCACAAATGATGAAATGGCCAATAATGAGAAAGAAGCAAGACCCTGCCCGCGTATTTATGTGCTCCCACATCTTACCTGTGAGTAGATGAGGTTTTGCCAGTGCTGTGCAGCAGGGTAATTCCCTCCCGGAAACTTCACCAGACTGGCCTGAAGAAGGGCTGAGTTCCTCATTAAAGACCTCACGTCAAGCTGCAGGAATTTGTCAGGATGGTTGTTATTTGGCAAAACAGAGAGATCCATGTCTCCCTTCATCTACGGTGGAAAACAAAGGCAAGCAAGGCTGCTGCTGTCAGAGCTGTCCATTATTAATGAGCCTGAGAATGCCTGACAGGCATCTGAAACCAGGTCTCTGGGCTGTGCTCAGAAACTACTCTCGAAATGACACATCCACACACAGAAACAATGTAGCACGCTGCCTTACCTTTCACCACACACACACGCACGCATGCACGCGTGTGCGCGTGCATTTAGAGTGCTTGAATGGAACAGTTGGGCCCACACGCATTAAATTGGATGGGATACCAAAATTAGGTATGTGTAGCACGTAATGTCTCTCCATACAGTTAGGAGTAACAGTTTAAGAGGAACTACTCTTTGGATAAGGCTGCCAGAATTTCAGGGTTACAGTCCACAGTTGGGAGCACATGAAACAATCACCTGTAGGGAGACATTACTTAATATTTCTCTCTGAACATTGCTGAGCTGACCCAGCTGACTTGGCTCTGCCTGCACAGCCTCACATGTGATACGTGGGATCTTGTTTCTTCTCATGTTTTGACTCCCAGAGTCTCAGGCTCATGTGAAATCTAACCATGTTTAGGTTGTCAGCTTCAGCTCGAGTAGGGAAATGGCAAGAATTTGATAGTTTGCTACAGTAATTTAGTGTCCCAAACTACTGCTTTGACCCATTCTCTATCTGAGGTCTCTTTGACTCTGCTCCTAGCTGTATAAACTCCTGTGATGGGTCTTGGTGTTTACAAAGTACATTTGGAACCAAAGGAGAACATGGCTGCTGGGTTTGGATGACGTGCTGTCCTAAGTGAACCCACCTGCTACTCAGGGAGCCGAGGTGGGAGTTAGGCTGTGGACCGCATCTTAAGCCAGGAAGTGATGATGACTTTAAGGGAGATAAGCTCTCTCATTACAAGCCACTCTGCCTTGGGCAAACCACACTTCTCACCGGGAAAGTATGGATTTTCATCTAGAGAAAGAGGGAACATTTCCACTCTTGAGAAGGCATAGGACAGACACATCAGCAGTTTTTAAAAGACATAGGTTGTTATGTTTGTGCCTCTGTAAACCCATCTGATTCAGCAGGAAGGATTTTCTTCCAGAGGAAATGAGGTCACGTGTGGAATGTATCAGCACCAGATTTCAGAAGAGTGCCCTATAGCTTATTAGACTCAGCAGCTAGGATGTTCTTGAATCAAGCAAGACACTAGAGAGTACTTACCTTCTTTATAACAAAAAGCATGAGGCTGTTAAAAAATCATCTTCCCTACTGATAGTTGCAAACTGGATTAAACAACCAATGTTTTCTGTAAGAACTTTTAGACCCAAACTCTATCACTGTCTTACAATATGTGAAATAAGTTTGAGTGGTTTTTATCAATACACTTACTGGAGAAAGAGGTACTTCATAATGACAGTTGATAACAAAAGAGTTAAATCACAAGTGTTTGAAGAATCAAGTGTGTTATGTGTATGTGCATGTACTTACGACTTTCTGGATTTTTCTGGCGGCTGCCAGAACACATCTAATGAACAAATATTTCTCGGGCTGTTTGCTTTTCCTAAAAGATTCTTTGGGGAATAACACACATCTTCAAGAAGAACCTTACTTCTCTTTGGCTCTCTATATTGGCCAAGTGGAGACACAAAACCCAGATCCAAATATATTTGATTAGAAGTTTTCCTTAGCCAAAGTATGAGGTAGGTGAAATGAGCCTTCAGTTTTCCTTAGGCGTCCTTCCTTTTAGATTCCTCCACTGTGCTTTAGATGCCCAGAGGTTTGTATACTATCTCCTTCTGTCTACAAGTCCGGTTTCTGACTCTCCACATTCTCCCACCATCCTTTGTCTACTGTCACCCCCAAAACCATCAGTTCTTACTTCTTACTACTGTCCCTATGGGTAGCCTACATGACCGATAATCAGGAAATCAAGCTTACTACTCCCTCTCCTGCTACTGGCCAAACCCCACCCCCTCGTCACCCCCAAATCACACCTCTGCTGACGCCAGTCCTTCTGCCTGGTAACATTTCTTCCCAACCCTGGATTTTGACCACCTCCTATTCATACTTCACGGGCCATGGCTGATACCTAGCCTTTCACAAAAACTTTACATATTTTCTCTAGTAGGGGAAATGATTTTTCCCTTGTTTGAAATTTCAGAGTGATTTGTTTATACTCTTACTATCTTTTGTTTGATAATATATTTTTCCCTTTTCTTTTATGAGCCCCTATACTGGATACATTACAAACGAGCAGCCCTATTGGATGCTTCCTTCCTCACATGAGTCCTGTCCTAAGAACCTCATAAAGCCCTTCGCTCAATCAATAGCAGTGGCCGTTGTCTCTTCCAGAGCCCTCTGGTTGGAAATTGATAATCCAATTAAATTTGATTAAAAAAACGGCTTAGTGCTCTGTTTTTCAATCAACCATGCCCAGTGAAAAAAGAATTCCATCGCCAAAAATATTTATGACATACTCTGTATTCTCTTCTGGTAGTTTATAATGCACAAACTCACATGGAAGACTCTGAGAAGTTCTGCTTCATTAACGCTAGCATTTGCCAAATTTATTTGATCACATAACACCCATTTCACTGTTGTCCTTTTAACTCTACAAAAAACTTACCTGACAGTGATTGGACAAATACTGTCTTAGGAGTTCTATTTCTTTGCTGTCACTAACACCTTCATTCTAGAGTGACAAAGAGTATAAATAAATATAAATAAAGAGTTATATTACAGGAACAATCTGGTGGAAATCTGGATATCTGGGGCTTCTCAACTCTTACCATGCATGTAATCATTTGTTCTCTCTCTTTATAGCAAATTTTAATAAAAGCATCATTATCCCTTGGATTTGGACCCAGAATTATTATCTTTTGAACCATGAGAATTATAAAAATAGAAATACAGTTCACTAGGCAAAACTGTCTACATATTAATTAACCATATTTTCTTTTCTTCTCATCCTCTCTCCCTTCCTCCCTCCCTCCTTTCCTTTCTTCCTTCTTTCCTTTCTTTTTCTTATGCAAATAACCGACTGAAATATCTGAAAGTATTTCCATCTGAAAAGCCTGGATGATGTCCACATGAGCAGTTGGGGTTCATCAAATTATCTGACTTTGAAAATTTGGACAGTTTTGGATAGTTTGATTACAAAGAAAGCCTGTGATTAGGTTATAAGTCATTGGGCATCTATTACATAACATTATCAAAACTGATGAACGAGGGAGGCAATCATGTTAACTAAGTGCACAGAATTTGAGGTCAGAGTGATACATCCAACTAAACTGTGCTCTTGAGCAAGTGGCTGAATCTCTCTGGTCCTCAGTTTCCTCAGCTACAACGTGAAGATATGAATGGTCCCTTACGAGGGTGCTGTGAGGTTTAATAGGTATACTGGTTAAAAGAATGCTTAGCATATATTAAGTGCTTAAAAATGGTTCACTATTATTTTAAGAGTGCATAAGTAATGGGTTTTCATTTCAGCCACCTCCGATATAAAGCAAACTGGAGAAAAAAATTTAAAGTTTTATGATCCACAGTTAAAAAGCAGACTCCGTTTCCCAGAATACCCTTCTTTGTGTGAGTCTGGGTTAGAAGAAGCTGAAAGAGAAACTGGCATGAAATTTGGAAGGCACCATGGAAGCAGCATCCATTAATCTGCAATTCTTTTTGCAATCAGATATCGTGACAGAGGCATAGGCACTTGGCAGGTTCTAGATTGCCTTGCTCTCTGAGCTCTATGCCCATTTCTTATTTCCAACTGTTGGTCCTGTTGACTGCCAGGAAACTTAGATCCACTGCCCAGTGTTGGCACTGGTCCTGTAAAGGAGGAAGCTACACAGAGGCAACAGTATCTCATAGACATCTTCACAAATTACCCCTTTGTCGTTAAACTTACCTGGCTGTGCCTGGCTGCTCAGATTGGAGACTGCTCTGATCCTCCAACTCCTCTTACGGACCTTCACGTCCAGGGTCCTCCTGCTGTTGTTTGAGTTCAAACCTATTATCCTCTATCACTGCTTTGCTGATTGGATCTGGCAACTACTGGTGTCAGAAGTGCTTCCAAGGAACAGAATTTTAAAAATGGAATCTGGAATTAGTTCTCCGATATGACTAGACTTAAAGGCATTAATGACCAGTAGTAAGTGGGACCCTGGTCACCCATGACATACAGGGGCAGAAAGGTTATAAAAACTCTCACCTGTAGTTACCTGGAGTGAAGTGCCTAGAGAAAGCAAGGCCCTAGGTTACAAAGTACCTGCTGCAATATAAATTTTCCATAGAAGCAAAGAGAATAAGGACCGTGGGGTTGATTCATTGCTTCTAAATCAGCTGGAGAACTTACAGAAAGAGAATGATAAGCCTGGGGTTTTACATTCACGGCTCAAGGTCTAAGTTGGGAACCAGAAAGCTTTTATGACTGCCTTGAAATAAAACCTTTGAAACTGTACTGCTGATGTCTTACCATCTGTGATGTCTTCTAAATCCACATCCAGATTCAAGTCCTGGAAGATCCAGAACCAGAGAAAAAGTATGACTTTAAGGTGTTACCATACATGCCAAAGGAACTGCAGGATTTCACCAATTCACATTAACTGAAACCCAAGATATATGTATGAGGATGTTTCTTAATGGTGTTATATTAGGACAAAAGGAATACAATATTCTATTAACCTAAATGTTTTTGATATGGGTTCACTAAGCAGAGATTCTTGATTCAAAGTGTTAGTTCACACGTCTGGGAGTAACTCTAACAATATGACTGAAAACTGGACCCAATGGTGGTCTGCACTGAATGAAATTGAGATGTCAAAACTTCCTTGTAGAAATATCACAATTTATTGGTCGATGAATTAGGCCCTATAAAACATCTTAGAGGACCTCCAAAATGTTTTCACCCAGCTGATACGAGAATTGATTATTTGGGGGGAGAAGAGATGTTGCACCATTCTGTCAGGCCATCTGTTCAGGGTGATGGGGAACATGGTAATACCAGCGATTCACGTGAGCATGAGCTCACTGCCACATTTTTTTTAACTGTAATAGGAATTCTCTGAACAGAAACAATATCGTATGGAATACCCTATCGGTGAACAAAGCATTTGGTAAGTTCACGGATGCTGTTTTGGCAGAAACTTTGCAGGCTGGGGAGGCAAATACATATTCAGGGTAAGTGGTTATTTCTGTGAGAACAAACTACTGCCTGTTTGGTGATAAAAGTGATCTAATGTAATCTTACTGCAATCAAGGCGGTGGGCTGGTCCTTCCATAGCATGGTGCCAATATTGGGAAATAATATTTTCTCTGCTATTGTTAGGTTGAGCCCTCAGCAGTGACTGTAGCTAGACTGGCCTTGGTGAGTGGTAGCTCACATGGCTGAACCCACACATAATCTCCAGTCCTGCCACCACTGTCTCTGTTCCTGGGCTCACTGGGCAAGGACAAGGGTGGCTGATGAAAGAGATTGGCCAACATACACAGAAACCATCATCTTATCCAACTGACGACTGAGTCCTCTCTCCTGAGGTGCTCTTTGGTGAGCAGTCAAATGGAATATATGTTATTCACATATCTTTTCCTCAGAACTTCTTTGTCACCAATTTTCAAACCACGCTCCTCCCAAGTCCTTGTCAAGGCAGCCAAAACACCTTGATTGCAGTAAGATTACATTAGATCACTTTAATCACCAAACAGGCAATGGATTGTTCTCACAGAAATAGCCACGTACCGATTATGGATTTGCCCCCCCAGCCTGCAAAGTTTCTGCCAAAACAGCATCCACGAACTTACCGAATGCTTCGTTCACCGATAGGGTATTCCATACGATATTGTTTCTGTTCAGAGAATTCCTATTACAGTTAAAAAAAATGTGGCAGTGAGCTCATGCTCACGTGAATCGCTGGTATTACCATGTTCCCCATCACCCTGAACAGATGGCAACATCTTTTCTCCCCCCAAATAATCAATTCTCGCATCAGCTGGGTGAAAACATTTTGGAGGTCCTCTAAGATGTTGTATAGGGCCTAATTCATCGACCAATAAATGGTGGTAGTTCTACACCAATTCATGGATTCAGGAATCAAGGGATGGATTAAGAATGTCTCCTCTTCCTATGTAATTTTTCCCTTTCTCATTCCCCTACTATCTTACCTAAGATGTGTTGATACTGGTTGATTTTATATTTCAACAATTAAATTTAAGGATATCCAAAGTAAGGGACAGTCTAGAAACAAACTGTGCCCTGTATGAACATGAAGGTGAAAATACTAATGAGGGAAGGTGTCAAGAACTGTGAAGACTTTGAGGCTTTACTCTACTTTCAATCTAGCAAGTTGGCCTGCCACACTTTCAGGGCAGAAGACATAAAATTCCTGGGTTAGAGACAAAGGACTTTATTACTTGTGGCAACAGCAGTAGCCAGAGAATCAGCATTTTCCTGCACTGGTTCCCTGAGTCCCAATTCCCACAGGGTGACATGAAGAGAGCCAGGCGGTACCTGTACATGCAGTGAACTGTATTACAGGAGAGGGATCCCAATTTTAAGGAACCTGAAACTTTCATAATGAGAAATAAGAATGTCTGCCCTTTGCTCCAAAAAAAGACGCTATCTTTACCTTCCAAGGCTATTCATTACACAAACATCCTTTAGAAGACACTCCAGAACAAAAGCAGACAGTGCCAAGACATGTGGAAATGTGAGAGACTCATGAAGAATTGCCTCTCAGCAGGAAGTTTCACATATTTTATTGAAAAATCTAAGAAATCATGTGAATCATGTACAATATTTTCTCACAAGAAAACCTTTAAGCTGGTTTTTAAACGTTTCACAGAATTGTAAAACTTTTTTAATTTTTAGAAAGAAAAAACACAATGAAACTACCACAGTGTTATAAGCTTTTTGTTTTTCCTTGTTTCTAGGGAAAAGACTGAAAACTAGTAAATTTTCTCATTATGATTTGTGAGGCTAAGTACTATACTCTTTTATAGATCTGCTAAAAAGATACAAGGAAATGAGGGGATCAACGCTTTCTTTGTTCAAAATATTTTAAAAAGCTAAAATCTAATGACAACATGTTAAAATAATACACATTTTTGTAGGATGTTACCATTTCTATAACGGTTTCTCTACACTATATCAACAGTGCAATGGTGATTCAGTGTAAATCATTACAGTGTTTCATTGTTACAATACTTGTGTTCAAGTACATGTTCATGAACATGATCAAAGTCTCTATTTTGACTTTTCTTTTTCATTATTAAAATAAGGCTATAATTACAGTAGAATTTTTCCTATGGATATCTCTAAATCTGAATGCAATGCATAATACATTCTCTAAAAACCTGTTCAACACTATGAGGTTTGTTATGTTGACACATCTACTGCAGATTACAGAAAATGGGCTAGTTTTGCATCAGGATACCAAAAAACAAAAATGATTTCTCTCCATATATAACTAAACTATTATGCTAAATTAGTATACATTCTGGATAACTCAATGGTATTGTCGGGGAGAGAGTAGCATCTTAGAGACGGCCCTAATTTAAAAAAATGTTTTGTTTGTGTTTTTTTTGGTTTTTTTAAAGCCTAAAGATCTTGGTTTTTTCTTTTTCCCTTTTTATTTTTATTCCGGAAACTGGATCCAACTTATTTGTATAAAATTATTTATGAAGCCATATAGTATAAATCAAAATGTTTGTAGAACCAAAACAAACACCATATTGGATGTGTGGCAGGCAAAAAAATAAATTAATTTGATTAAATTACATGTAATCTGATAATATTTGGTCTGAAAAACATGCTAGTGTGTGTGTTTATAAATAATGTAATTGCAAAGAGCTGTTAGCCAGCCAGCCTGCTAGAGGTCAACTCTTCTGCTGCAGCTTTTGGGCATAGAAGTCCCTGCACGTCTCACAGCAGCGCTGATACCACCGCATGTCCTGACAGAGGTTCTTCTCACGTATCACCCGGCAGTACACAGGCCACTGATTTCCCAGGCACTTGAAAGTCAGAGCAGCTGTGAAGCAGAACACAGGGAACCAGGTGTCATGAGATAAACTAGGTGTCATGAGTAGAAACAAAGAGCAATCACTTAAGTTGGGGGATTTTGTACATACACGTTGACTCATGTATATTACCTCACGGAGCATAAAAGATAAAGAAACACACACACACACACACACACACACACCCTATAATAAAGGAGTAAAGTGAATGAATAATGGTCTTACTCATGAACTTTTATAGACTTATTAAAGATAGATTTCCCAAATCCAATAAGTGTACTGCAAATGGCTTTTAAGTTTCCATTTCATGGCTTTCATTTAAGCTTCTTTTGGATTTTTAGTTGAGAGATTAAAAAGAAAAAGAAATGTGTTCAATATGTCCACCATTACGAGAATACAAATTAATAAGTATTGTTATGGATGACATTGCGAAGACATAGCAAAACAAAAATCTGCTCACACTTATTTCACATTCCTCGTTTCCTAGATAGCAGACATGTCTAACTGGGATATTTAAGAATTGCAATTTCAGGCATCCTTAAAATCAAAGCTGATTATCAAAAGTGACTAAAATTTACAGCAATAAAGTGCTTGAAATGAGCTCTTGGTATAAAAAATTCAGTCATGTAGATTTGGCCCCAGTTTTTCTGAAGAAATAGCGTGTTCTGGCATGTATAATAAAAGGCAGTTCTGCTACAATTGTTCCTTTTGCCACTATTCTAGTATGATTCATTAATTTATGTTTAAAAACCTTAAGATTTTCCAACCACTGTGCTTCTGTGTTTGGGGATGTGCCTTCAAGAAAAAATGAACAGAGAAAATGGAGTTTTAATTAAATTCTCCTTTTAATTCATTATTTTCTGACACATGATACTTCAAGAAGGATTCCAAATAATTGTTGGAGAAAGGGATTATGCTGTTTTTGAATACAAGGATTTAGAGCATCTGCTCTAGGATTGCTTAACTTTTTGTCTTAACTAGTTTTAATTCTACTTGAACTGATTATTTCTTAGAAATGTTAATTATTTGGCTTAAAAAAGAGAATTTTTATATTTCCATGAAGAACACAAACTTTTCCATTTGATTGAATCGTTTGCCTGGAAAAGTATCTATGACAATTTAGCTCCTTGCATTTTGGCAATATTATTCTGTATGATTAAACTGATCCCCTGGAGATTATACATACAAATTGAAACTGAAGGTTTCCCCCCCTGGTAACCATAAGTTTGTTTTCTAGATCTGTGACTCTATTTCTGTTTTGTAAATAAGTTCATCTGTACCACTTTTTTAGATTCCACATATAAGTGATATCATACGATATTTGTCTTTCTCTGTCTGACTTACTTCACTCAGTATGCCAAGGAGGAAAAGGGGGGAGGGATAAACTGGAATACTGGGATTGACATATACACACTACTATATGTAAAATAGGTAACTAATAAGGACCTACTGTATAGCACAGGGACCTCTGCTCAATACTCTGTAATGACCGATCTGGGATAAGAATCTAAAAAAGAGTGGATATATGTATATATATAACTGACTCACTTTGCTGTACAGCAGAAACCAACGCAACATTGTAAATCAACTATACTCTAATAAAAATTAATTAAAAAAAAAACAACTGAAGGTGTTAAACGTATATTAACCCAGTGACATCCAGGCAGCAGTGCTATTAAAAACCACTAACTGCCACAAAATTAAAGGCTAATTCATTCATGAATATTTGTTATTCAAATGCAGGGTATATATACTTAAAATACGTACTCTACTTCTTGAAGATGTATTAGATTAAATAGCAGGAATTGAGAATATATGTGAAAGCATTTTATAACTAAAAACTATGTAAATCAATGTTACTACTATTTAGTTTTATTTAACATTATGTCCTTAAAGATGAAAAAAATGGTACTTCTTGTTCAGGGGTGTAGATACATGCATCTGTTCTCCTTGAAAGTGATTTTTTTGCTCTTTGTCTCTCCAAAGGATAATTTGTACCCAGGATCACAAGGAAGGCTATTAACAATGAAGAGGTCCAAGGTGTACACTACAACCTCACCTTTCCATAGACATTACCTTAATTGAGGGTTCTGCCATGGGACGGGTCAGAACCAAAAATATGGTTACATCCTTCAACCCTTTATAGGATGACCTTGGGTGGTATGGCATTCATATTTCCAGGGCCTGGACCTGAGTAGACAGCTCAGGAATGAAAATAGTTTAGTCTTTAGGATTTTTTACCCACATGATCATCTGGACTAAACTATAGTTGAATAGATCCAATTTAGTCAGAACCAAACTAATTAGTATAGATTGATAACTAAGCTTTAAAGTGATATGCAAAATAGAAGAAGCCATGCTCATTTCCATGTTTCTCAAAATCATCCCCTTTTTGGTCTGCTTACCCAGCCTGGGTGATGTTATAGTATTTACATTAATCTTCTCATTGCAGGGCTGAAGGTGGCATGGCCTGTATGCTGCAGGTTTTTCGGAAGAAAAACATTCATTTCCATGTCTTCCTGTGATCTTATGCATGCACTGAATAACACGGGACTGCATTCCTTTGCCACAGGTAATTGAGCACTAGGAGAGATACAAGGTTTTGTTAAATGTTCTTTTTGTTGTTTCCTTTCTCTAGGCTGTAAGCCACCTTCTCCTTATATTTGCTAAAATTGGACATGAGCCACAACATCCAGGGTTAATGTAAAACATGGGTCAGAAATGTTGTTGCTCATAACTTGGGCACAGTGCTGTTCAGAATATCTAGCTGACCTAAGGCAGAGCTTTGGACAATGAAGGACATAGGCAATTAAAAAAATTTACAGCAGAAACTAACACAACATTGTAAATCAACTATACTTCAATAAGATTAAAAAAAAAAAGTTGGAGAGTATGACTTGGGAAAGAGATTGGGTGATACCAGTAAGTAATGAACTTGGGCGGACAGTTTTTAAAGTTTTAATATCTAGTTTGCAACAAGTAATTGATTCACTGCTCTTTAATTTAGTCATTGATGCTTGAGAGTCAGATATGTCCAACTGTGGAGCCAGATCCTCGTTATAGCCTTTCAATGTACTCATCCACTCCATTTGCTCTGGCCTTAAAATGTTTATTAAGAATATCAACATGAAAAAAAAAAAAAAGAATATCAACATGGCTGGGGGCTTCCCTGGTGGCGCAGTGGTTAAGAATCTGCCTGCCAATTCAGGGGACACGGGTTCAAGTCCTGGTCCGGGAAGATCCCACACGCCGTGGGCCGTAGAGCAACTAAGCCCGTCTGCCACAACTACTGAGCCTGCGCTCTAGAGCCCATGTGCCACAACTGCTGAGGCCCGTGCGCCTAGAGCCCATGCTCTGCAACAAGATAAGCCACCACAATGAGAAGCCTGCGCACCGCAATGAACAGTAGCCCCCGCTCGCTGCAACTAGAGAAAGCCTGTGCGCAGTAACAAAGACCCAACTCAGCCAAAAAATAAATACATAAAATAAATGAATTTATTAAAAAAAAGAATATCAACATGGCTTATCAACCTGATGTGTTATTGAAATAACTGCTATGACTTCGCAGATTACATGACATCCAAAATTGTGCAAATAATAATTTGATAATATGTATTTTTCTAATAAGTACCCTTTTAATGGATTCCTTGTATTTCAGCTAAATGTAGTTTGTCTTCATTTGTAAGATATTTCAGAGAACATATTTAACTTACAATGTTTGTTTATTAAAGAAGTCTCTTGGGTCCATATATATCACTAGATTTAATTTGTTACACAAATAAACTGATGTTGAGTTGAATGAGAAAATACAATTATTTTATGGTATCAAAATTACATGTGGGAGAGGGAATGTTCTTGTGTTTCTGAAAATAGTAATTTATTTACTAGTTATACTATTTTCTATGTGGTAAAGATTTAGCCATATCTGGCTAAACAGTTCTAAAAAACTTAGAACTCTTTACAGAGATGATCTCGGTGTATTCTATTTGAAAACTGGTAAATACTTTCTGATTGTCACCTTTTAGATATGCAGGCACAAGGTTTGTAATGTTTGTTCCCCTTTGTATCTGACCAAGTCATTGTTAGGATTGCATTTTCTTTGTAAGAATTTTCAGTTCTTTCTTTACTATCATCTTGGGTCCCCTGCTCTGCTTTTCATTAGCACAAGAAGCATTCTACACAAACCCTTGATACCTCAAATCTGTCTGCTCCTGTTCACTTTGTCTTTAGTTCCCAGCCTTCCAATCAATCCCAAATATTAACACAGAATATGTATTCTTTTAAAATTGCTTTATATATATATAAAATCTCCTTGGAAAAAACTTCAGTTATTGAGTTCCCCAAATCTCCAGGCTGGCATTTATCTAGCTCCTCAAACAATTTTCCACCTCTCTGCTTCAGGGATCATTTGCTCTATAAAACACTAATCATGCCCAGGCACTTCCTACTCTCACAATTACAACTGTGCCTAGCCTCTTTTCAAAACACAATCTCAAATCCACTACTTCCATGAAGTGGTCCACAATTATCCCAACTACTTATGCATATTTATGCTTTAAAACCATATATCCATCCATCTGAAGCTACCCCTTAGAATCACTTGGAGAAAAAAAAAATTTTTCACTATAGATTTTAAGGCCTAGAATTTCTAAGTCAGGAAACAGATTGAGTCTGATGGGAATATACATTAAAAAAAAAGTATCTAGGTGGTTCTGCTGCACAGCCTGAGTTTGGAAGCTACTGGTCAATAGCATGTGTTCTGCATTTAATGTAGGCCAGTGTGTATTACTTTTTATCTTTGATTAGTATCTTTTCATGTATCTAGTTTGTCTCTTGGTAAATCTCTTGAAATTAGGCTCACTGTCATATCACTTTCAGTACTAAAACCTACATATCAGGTATGAAAATAGATTACTAAGAATAATACAATTTTATGTGCATGCTATTAACATGCATCTACTTTATAGATGACCGATCTTTCTAAATTTTATTCTGTAAATACTTCTGCATATAACCCTCCTTGTACCTGATGAATTCTTAGCTTTATGCAAACAGCAGATTAAAGAACAACAACTGGGATATTACATGCCTTTAAAGCTGATTTTTTTTTCTTGTTAACTTCTATAGGATCTAAATGTTTCCAGTTCAGTTTAAGCTTTATTATAACTTAAAAACTATTGTAAGAGGAGTAACTGTTTGACATGGTCTTTCCCCCTTGAAAGTATGTATCTTAGTATCATTCAATAGAATGGATATAAGTATTTAAGTATAGACACCATGCTTCTTAGAAATATTTTCAGGAAAATTCAAAACAGTTAAACTAAAAATTTTTCAGGGGTTAAGTTTATGTGGAAAAATATTCTAGTATCTACTCCTAAAATTTTGGGAGACCTTGGAAGTAATCACAATATTTGAGAAACAAAAAGAACAATGGGAGTTTTATAATAGATGAACTCATTCTGATGCAATAGAGAAGGTTCTCAATCATATGTCAAAGAAGCCTAGTAATCAATCACAGACTATTCTCAATACTTTCAGCTAATCTTATATCAACTCCAAAGGACATGTGTTAACCAAAGTAACATCATTTTTCAGGATTACAAACTAACTATAGCTACACGATAACTCAGAGTACATAATTTTAGCAGATAATGGCTGAAGAGTGCCTTCCATAAAAAAATATTTTAAATTAAGAGAAAAAAATTATTTAATTAAAATGGTATCATTCCTGCCTTTGAAACTAATGGAATAAGCTTTATTATGAAATTAGTCTAATAGCCTTAGAATCTAATTTTCATTAGAATACTTTAACAATAAAAATATCAATCTTTTACTAGTAATTATGTTCTTTATAAAATACACAGTGGTAAAAATTTTATTACAAATGTGTGAAAAATAAACATATTTTAAATGGAACAATTGAAATCCCAAAGCGTCTTCTAAACTATTCCTTACTTTATTATGGAAGATACCTCTAAACAATTGGATATTTCTCAAATCACATCACTATGATTAAAGACAGACGGACATTAAAGGAAAAAGTCAAAATAATTCTGGCTTGAAATGAGGAGACCTGGGCTCTAATACTATCTCTAGAACCTAACATACCTGGGACTTAGTTTTCCTTTTTGTAAAGCAACGCATTGTAGTAGATCATAGCTACACTTTCAGGTCTAAATTACTACAAAAGGAAAAATTCCAAATAACTTATTATTAAAAGTTACTGTAGTCAGGCTTTTTTTTTTTTTTTGCAGTACGTGGCCCTCTCACTGTTGTGGCCTCTTCCACTGCAGAGCACAGGCTCTGGACGCGCAGGCTCAGCGGCCACGGCTCACGGGCCCAGCCGTTCCGCGGCATGTGGGATCTTCCCGGACCGGGGCACGAACTCGTGTCCTCTGCATTGGCAGGCGGACTCTCAACCACTGCGCCACCAGGAAAGCCCGTAGTCAGGCAATTTTTAAGTGGTGACACTGCATAAAAGTAAAGATGCTAATTTCATTATCTAATTATTCACTATGCTACCCAACAATGGTATGATAGGCGTCTATTAAATGAAGTCTCAAAATTATAGTCTTTTGAATGTTTCAGAATATTCAATCATTTATTGGCTTTTCAAGTATTTACTGATCACCCATCATGTTCAGGATCCTGTGCAGAAGCTAAAAGCAGCAGAAATTATTAATACTATGGGGCTGGTACTTTATTCAATAAACTTTACAACAAAACGCAATGATCTAAAATAGATGGAGTTAGATTACGAAACATTGTGGAAGCTGGGCAATTTCACCCATTCTTAGCCAAGTGTTTAATATTTTAAATAATCAGTTGTACTATGGAACCAGTTTGTTGCTTTAGGATCAAAGGGAACCAATAATATTACTTCTGAAAGCTTTCACTCCATACAATACTAATAGTAGTTAGCACTTACTTAGTATTTATTATATGCCAGGTACTGTGTTAGAGGTTACATTTATTTTAATATCTCATATGAAGCCAATGAGTACTATTATTATTCCTTTTACACAGATGAGAAAATAGAGGCTCAAATAAGTGAAACAAAGTGCCCACAGTTTTATAGCTAAGAAGTGGTGGTATTGGAGTTTGAACCCACATGTACTAAATTCAAAGACTGGACACTTACACATTACTTGATACTAGAAGATTGCTAATATTTCTCTTTATGTTAACAGTTAAAAATCTTCTCTTTTTCCCTATCCTGCCAAATAACCTCTTATCCCCATATCTCATTCTTAACCTAAAACTAATGAATTAGAAGGCCTTTTTGGTTTTGTTTTACTATAACTCAGGCTATGTGGTATGAGATAAACTCTTTCGCCTTAAGGACAATTCACAAGCCTGCTTTACCTTTAGATAGAGTGATCGAAGAATTTATCGTCCAAATCAGGGCACTTGTGAAAGAAGTTGCTGATAATTATTCCTAGACTATGGGCATAAAAGGGGACTGTCCTGGCTAATCTGGGACACGCTGTCACACTACCTAGACAACTTACTGATAGATCTATATATTACATGATAAACACAAATGAATGGACACACGAAATACCTATTATATTCCAGGCACTATCTAATATGCTTTTACACATAATGTCTTGGTTAATCTTCCTCATAACCCTAATAACTTTACAGATGGCAAGAGTAAGGCTCACAGAGATTATTTCATTCATTTATTCAACGAATATTTACCGAAACTCTACAATGTACCAAATACTGTTCTGGATACAGGGAAGTGATAGTAAACAAAACAGACAAAAATATGTGCCTTCAAGGAGTTTACACTGTAATACTGGAGAGCAAGAAGGTCAAGAATTAAAAAAACATTGTATATTAGATATTGACAAGTGCTATGGAAAAAATTAAAGCTGGGAAGGAGGACTGGGAAAATTGGGGGTATGGGGTTTAGCAATTCATATGGGATGATCAGGGAAGGACTCATGGAGAAGGTGATAAAGACTTGCTCCATATGAAGGAGAAACAAATGCACATCTTTGGATTCCAATACAATGTTCTTTCCACTGTGTCTCTACAGATCTTGGATCAAGTTCAATGGCTTTCTCTCCCCTTCCTCCCTCCCTCTCTTCCTTCCTTCCTTCCTCCAGTCCTCCCGCCCTCCCTTCCTTCTTCCCTTTTGTCTTTTTTCTAATACATTTTAAACCTTGCTCTTCACATATGTACTAAGTTAAAAAATACTTGAAACACAGCAGCACTATAGACCTCCACTAAAGGACCAAATGCTAAAATGTCAACATCAATTTGCCAGCAACTGGTAAAAAAAAAACATAGGGTGCACCAGATAACTTGCCATTGATCTTTTTACAAGGAAGATTTCCTGACTAAAGTATTTTAATAAGAGAGACCTGTACTGTCTGACAAATAGTCTGTTCCCCAAACAGTTTTAATGTTGCCCTGAAGGACCTTTGAAACTAAGCACCTCACAAACCAATTCCATGAACCAGAAGCCTTTAATTCTGAACAGGAAACGCAATCTTGATGTACCAGGTTTACTACAGTAAAAAGGGAAATAGTAATCTTTAGAACAAACTTAAGCAGCAAGGCACAAGAAAAACTGATGTTGGTAATCCCTCTTTCCCACCAAAAAATGAGCCCCAAAGGCTCTGAAAATAAAATCTGTTTGACTTAGTGACATTCATCATTTCAATCTACCTGAGAAAATTATGACCTCCCTTGCACTTGAGTACATGAGTATTATAATATCTTTAGATAATATCGTAATATATTTATCTTATAATGGAATAAACCCTTTCTTGACCTGGGACATTAGTGACAATTTCTAAGACTGTATTAAATTATGTCAACCTTACAGTTTGCATGTCAAACGCTAAACATGATAAAGGAAACTTCCTCAATAATTCAAACAGTTTGGACTATTAAAATGATTAGAGAAATAGTTTAGTAAACGAGAACCATGAATACAAATGGTAGCAAATTAGCAAGAAGGCGGCTTTATCCTCTTTTAAAATGAGATATATATATATTATATAACCTTATAACTATTTCCATTATCTAAAACTTCCTTTTTGTCATTCTTACACCACACAATAAGACCTGACTTGCTTTATTGTACCTAAGAAAATTTCATCTAAATAAACTAACTGAAAGGGAAATCTCTGGGGAAAAATAAGCAATGTCCAAGCTGGTGGAAGGGTACAGTAGACGTTTACCTAACTCAGATGTTTATAATATTCTAAAAATGGCCAAGGAGGATCTGGTGATATATATAGATGTGAACTCTTGGAAAGTTATATTTACTAAGGTAGTGATAGCTCTGAGTGGGCAGGGTTTGCCAGTACTGGTAAAGGCAGGTTAAGATGCTAGAATGATTTGGCAAATTTGTGGACTGGCCTAAATGTGAACAAATGAGGGACATAGAAAAAAATGTAGGACAAAAAACTACACCCAAAAAATTCTTAACAAATTCACAACTGAGGCATTGTCATAGAAACAAAGGAATGAAATGAACTCTGAATGGCTGTAAAGTCCATCTCATGGACAAGCCAAGATGTGGAATCCTTTCTTCCACCACAAAGGATCGATGAGTGGTGAGGCACTGCCCAAAAAGCAAACTGCAGTAAGAAACTGACCATGGAAATTTCACACCTGACAGTATTATTTATGGCATTAATAGACAGTGTTGCTAAGATCTTGGTTTAATACTTGGAAAAGTATGTAAACACCTTATACTAGGTGTTCAAGGAAAGGCCATTTATCTTGAGACATTTTATTGATGTTATAATTCCATTATGTTCAAAGGCAGTGAGTGTGTGCTATAAAATAACTGTGGCCTGATGAAACTCTTTAAGTTTTCAAGTCTAATGTGATGCATTGAGGATAATTAGGTCTTAAATAGAACAATGGTATAAATACATTTTTGATGGATCATATAAACATATAAGGGACGAGTATATAAACTGTTACTAAATTTTCATTATATTATATAGAAATATTCATTTCGTGATAGATTTGAATATGTTTATCAAGAATATGTATCTTTTAAAAATAATCTACATGTATTGTTCCCCAAAGTTTCTATGAATACCACAATGCTTAGAGGCATAAATCCACTAAATCCTAGTGAATAATAGCAAACATGCTCTGTAATACATTGACATGGGTAAAACATGTTTAATTCAAAGAAAAAAGGCTGCACAGGCACCAATAAATAGCTATCTACAAGTTTATAAAGTGCCAAAATGAGCGACAAAAATAGTGAACCTGATTTTAGGAGGTTCTCAAAGCTCATCCATAGTACCACTTGAATCCACTTTTGTAAAGTGCAAAATTGTCTTCCTGCCACTGAAAATTCATGAATCATGTAGGAATATCCACAAGGGCTCATGATATAATCTATGTGGTATCATGTCTCTGTCAAATTCACCAAAGAACACTGTTGCCTTTTTGTCCAAGAAGTAACCTATGTACTTCTGGACAACTTAATTTCACTTAAGAACCCTTTAAAAATGGGATATCCATAAATATCTCTTAACTACTCTCCTATTTAGAGAAGAGACACGAATTATTTCCACTGATCTCTGATTCTTGCACTGCTTCTGTGCTCCATGGGTTCTGAGATCAAGTAGATCTTTTCTGCATATGTGATTTTCAGCATGGAGCTACAAAAGACTTCCACATCTAGTCTTAGGTATTGGGATCCTATGGTAAAATGCCAAATCTTAAAATCACTGGTTAAATATTAGTTTCTACCTTTCCTTTCAGGACTTCAGAACAGTCAGATAGACACTGTTTGGTGCTAGTTAGTTACTCGGAATATTTAGATAACCCAGGTTTGGGAACCAATTGGGACACTATGGTATAAGTAAATGTGTACACTTAGGTTAAATAATCAACTAGTTTGGCAGTGAGTTTATAGAATTATCTATCTGTGCATGTTAAACTCTAAAGTTAAATTGTAAAACTCTTCAAGCTTAAATCCTGTAAAATGTCCTCTTAAACATTATACCAAAGAGGCAGAAAGCCCGAAAGTAAAAATACTACTGTACAGTATTTATTTGGAGTTTTATTGGATAACAAACATAACTACACTAGTTTGTTTTTAAATTCCTTGAAAAAAAACCCCCCAAATTTCAGTGTATTTAAGGGTTAAAAATAATAATTCCCACACTTGGCCAGGACAGAGATTACCCGAGATTCCTTCCTTCTAGACTGTGCCAAAGATATATATTTTGGAGAGAATGTGTATTCTCCAGGCCAACAGCTAAGGAAGGCTCTGTAATGCTTTACTCATTTCCAGCTGGCCTCTGTAAGAAATAGGAATTCCTAAATTAAGAGAAAATTGTCACTGGCAGACAGAGTTCAATTTTTTTTAACCAATATAATAGACAGTCTTCTAGAACCTGATATAATTCGTCATGATAAGTGCCAATCTATAACAAGGTTAACAGCATTGACTTGGATAATTTGTCTTTGGGAATAAATGGATTATTCCGAAGTAGTTTAACAAGAGTGAAGTAGCATTCACAGTGGAGAGTGGACCTCATAAGGAAACTAAATGATGATTTCTACTGGAAATTATTAGCACAGCATTCCTATTCATTTATGTATATGTTTGGCAGTTCCATCTTTAAACTTTTTAATAAAGTGAGTGTGAAACAAGCATACTACGGAACAAAAGTTAGCTTTGTTTTGTAAGCTTTGCTGTTTGTTTTGGTCAGGGTTGCAGCATCTTTTTAAAGTAGTTCATCTGCTTCATTTAACACATGGGTATTTGGAATTGAATCTATTCCTAGAGGTCAGACATTGAGGATTTTTTGCATATGTCTTTAGTTAAATATTTGTTTGGTTCTACAGTTCAAACTATTTTTGTCCCTTTAATGAAAATGTTTGCATATAGTTACTGCAAATCAAGGAAATGTGTGTGGCAAAAATCAAGCAGAGTGCTTATGAATGATTAGCAGAGAACTGAAGATGTTATGAAAGGTCATAATAATCCCCCCAATCATTTTTTATATCAAAGTACACACTGATCACCACAAAGATGGAATAAAAAAAAATGCTTTGCATTAAGAAGCAATTAAACACAAAGTTTTGGGCACATCTGCAATTCTGTCAGTGCTGAGCCTATGAATCATAGGATGTTACAGAGGTGAAAAAAGACTATCAAGACATTTCTATTTTATCACTATCATCCCAGTGAAACATCTTCCCACCAGGGACACTGTTTGGAAAGACAGTGATTGAATTTCCTTTTCAAATAAGATACTTTCCAGGTCTAGTCCAACAATTCTATGTCAGAAATGGATCAGGTCCTTCTGTGGCCATGTTAGAGAAGTGTGTGTTTTTGTTTTGCTTTTAATAAATAAACTCTTGATTTAAAACAGCACAGAGAGCATTAGATAGCTACTTTTAACTTATTCCAACCTGAAATAAACCAAGTATTTGCTAGTTCACAGAGAAAATTCTTACGTGTGCTTTGCTTCCATCTGCTGCTTTTCTTCTAGGTTAGATAACTGCTCTCTAACCTGTCAGGTATTCCAGCCAAATGAATTCCAGAAAATGCAAAAGAAGTCTGCCAGCTTCCTTGAACCTCAATCTTAAGCATCCTTTAGGCTTAAATAGCATGTTACTCAAATAAGGGTGGATTTACTTTTTAAAACAAAATCACATTTTTAAGTAGTTTGATATACCATACAGGAAAAGGTCAAGGGAGTCATATGTTTACATAAAATTTTATCAATTACCTTAATTTTCCTGGTGAAAGATAAGGTAGTTACTAATTTTTTGTGGTAAATTATATGAAACATTGTAGTTGTTATAGAACCAGAGTCAGAAAAATAAAATGGGCCACAAGAAAATAAGTACAATGCTTACATGTATCATACATTTTTGCTTACTTGTTGAAGAAGTTTAAGCAGTCATTTATTCAATAAATATCACCGCATGTCATGCAATGGTCTGGTCACTCAGAGGAGTGAGAAGGGTAAAAGGATTAAGACAATCTTAACGAAACAGCAAAAATATAAGGCAATAAGTAATTGAGAGAAATTAATGTAGTCAATAAGTGCAGACAGATTCTGTCATTTATTGGGGAAATTAGGTACTTGAGCTGGCCCTCAAAGGACTTGGATGGTTGTAAAAAACACATTCTAGGCAAAGAGAAGTGTATAAACAAAGATATGGAGATTGTAGAAGTAAAAACTGCTCAGGCCTGAGCTTAGTGGAGATACTGAATTAATGAGAATAATGAGACAATTCTCAAAAGGTAGGTTAAGACCAGAATATAGAAAGCTTTGAATGCCAGAGTGAGTATCTGGTAGTTGACAGTATAGCCAATGACAATTCTCTGAAATTGTGTGAACTATAGGATAGAGTGGTGAAGCCATCCCCCTATATGGGGGTAAGAAAGTTCATTAGATATTGTTACTCTAGTCCTGGTGAAAATATAAGAAGGACTGTAGTATTATATTGGGAGTGAAGAGCAACCCAGGCAAAACACTACCTGTGTATAGAAGAAAAAGTGCCAAGGATAGCTTCTACTTGGGTATCTGGGAAGATGGTATTAACATTTTTCAAGAAAAAGGAAATTGGGAGTGAGATATGGTTTGAGGAAATAAAATGAGGAATGCCACCGACACAGTCCTATAGCAGCTGACATTTGAGAATAAAGAAATAGGCTCCCCTCAACTCCTTCTGAATTTCCATTTCATTGAACATTCTTAAGCATACTTTCTTCTCTCGTTTCTCACGACTTTTCCTCCTCTTTCTCTGAATACCCCTTTTTTTGGTCCTTTGCTAGCAGTTGCTTCTCTTCTCTCAAGCCTTTAGAGCTGGGAGTTTCTCAGGGCTGCATCTTTTCTTCTCCATCTATACTCCCTTCTCGGGCACGCTTATACTTTAAAATTTAAACACTGCCTAAATGTTGATGATTATAAAATGTATATTTCCATCCCATTCCTCTCCTCTGACCTATCTACTAGACACCAGTATTTTATTTCTTTTATGGGCACGTGAAACAGTCCAAAATAGAATTCATAAACCTTCTCCTCCAACTTGATTCATCTCTAGGCTTCCCTATCTCATATCACAGAACCATTACCCATACAAGTTCTTCAGACCAGAAAGCTAACATGGGATTCCTCTTAAACACACGAACACCTCCCTCCTTCTCACCTCTCCACAGAAAATCAACCCCACTCCTGTTCATTTTAACCTCATAACAAATTTCTCAAAGCCAACGATTTTCCCCATCTCTACTGATACTACAATACGAATAGTCAGCATTTATTTAGTTACTATGTATCTGACCCTTTGCTAATCATTTTTCATAAATTATTTCATTTGGAATCAGTAACTTAACTGAACAGAAAATTCAGAATTCAAACTCAGGGCTGTCTGACTCCATACACTGAATTATCTCACCAATTACCTAACTTATCAAATCCTCTCCCCTTCCTAGAAATTCTATAATATTCTCGTAGCATCTCTCTATATCCATGACATCAGTCACTGTTGATACTGCAGCCTGAAAAATGTAAGTATGAAGAAAGTAAGAGATTTCTTTTAATTTCAGGCAAAAACTATTAACCAGTTTATAAAATTAAAAGTTATATATGGATATGGTAGAATTATAAGCATAGAAGTTCCTTTCCTTCAATGTAATTCAGATAAACTGTTCTTTGTATATCTGTGCAGAAAAATTTTAATATGTATAAAAAGAATATATGTAAATATAGTTCACACTATATAACTCTTCTGCATAATATTTACATACTTAGTAGTAGTTCTTAGAGAAATTTTCTTATCAGTATGTATATACAAATATATTTTTATAAAGTACAGTATTCTACTGTTTAAATATAGTATTTTGATTTATGTAACTAGTTAACGGATATATGGATTGTTTCTAAATTTTTGTTGTTCCAAACAAGGCTGCAATGAGCATCTTCATAAATGCAGTTAGCAAATTACTTGAGAATGTCTGTAAGCAAAAGCCATGGCAACAGAGCTGTTGAGTCCAAGAACGTGTGCATTTCAAAATGAGATATATTTTTCACCTATCAAAATGTTTTTTGAAAAGTTTGAAAACATCCAGTCTTAGAAGTAGTATGGGAAAACATATGTGGAAGCAACGGGGCAGAATTGAGTAAAACAAACTTCCTCCGTATGTCAGCCCCTGGGTATCCCTCAACCCACTTCTCTCATGTTGCCTCTCTGAGCCCTGAATTTGTGTAAGTGTGTGTGTATTTATTTCTAAACAAGTTTGTTAGTTTTAATTCTTACCCTATATGGACTCGTACATATTTTGTATATTGAAAATAAGGTTATATATATATATATTTTTTTTTTTTTTTCTAATCTATTCTGCTCTTTGTGTTTTGTCTCCTCAGGTAGATCTTTCCTTTTTAAGTAGCTCAAAATATTTTTCCTTGGTCTATACACATCACTGAAACTGGATTACTTTTACCTGCACAGTTAGAGTATTTTGAAATTTAGAGAGACTTACAGTTGCTTTGGCACATTTTACAGATGTGGGGATTGAGGTTGGGGGGCCTAAGGAACTGCTCTTCTGCATTCAAGACCGATGCAGGTCTGCACTCTGGCTGTGCAGATGCTGGGGTGCCACCCTGTCAACCTGCAGCAAAACCAGGGACCTGTTTGTGAAAAGATTTTCCCTTTCATTTACGTTTTGCATCCATATGATGCCTTTCTAACTAGCTGATCATTTGCATATTTGTTCTTGCATTGTATACACGTCCTTCTCTGGGTGTCCTGGTGATCTGGTTATGTCTATCTCTGGATATCCTCTGGTATTTGATGAACATATACTTTACTACATCTAAGTAAAAAACACTCAATGCTAAGACTACTGATTTTAGATTTATAACAGTCATCAAATTTCATTATATTTTTATGTGAAACCCTTCCCTTGTTCCCACCTATTGAAGTTCAATATCCCCAAAATGAGTTTTGGCATGCTCCATGCTCCATCCCCTATAAAGGACATCAAGAGTAATTTTTAACTCAATGACATTTATTTACTGAATTACTTCTAGGTATGGTTTAGAAGGTGAAATTATAGATGCCCTGGTATGCAGCATGAAAGCACTGATATCATTATTTTAAGAATCTAGTGATTTTTCAAGGATCTATTAAGAAGACAGTATTTTTAACCCCTGTGGATTAAAAAAAATTACTTCTCTCACATTTTCCAATCCAAAGGATGTTAAAATTTATGATTTAATTATACATATACACGCACATATATATACATTATATATATATATATATACACACACCCACTTACATACGTATACATAGATATTAGTCTCTAAATTACACATTTTCTTTAGATAGAAGGCATATACACAAAGTATGTGTGCCTCATTCTTTTCAAGCTAATATATTTCTGCTATGTTCAATCGTATCAGCCAATGCGTCTGACTACTTTGAGTAATCCGAATGCTTTGGAAATTCACTATTTTTATATATCTGGGGCAACAGATACAACTCTCGAGAGATCTTAAAAATAAAAATGATAGCAATGCAAAATTGTCCCATTCTCTGGCAGTGCAAAGAGACAGAGACAAAATAGTTTGATAGCCAACAGTTTAGGGATTATTATGCATGCTTTAGAAGACAGCTATTATTTTTTAGACAGAATGGTGAGTAGCAAGTTGGGTAAATGTTTGGTGGATGTATCTAAACGACATAATAGAAAGTTTTTCTTGAGAAAAAACATCTTACTTATCATTGAGTAATTTCTTTAGTATGAACAGCTTACTCAGAGATAAGTGAATTTTTAAAGTAGATTTTCCTATAATGCAAAATATCTCTTCTTTAGGATATCTTTGGATAGGTTTCCTCAATGTCTGTATGTTTACAACCAAGGCCACAATCTTTGATTTCTTTGATTTACTGACTGAGCCAACAATGATAGAACTCAGTATGATAGATTCATATTTGATTATGGGATAGCTGCTCAAATTTTCCTGTCTTATGAGATTATCTATAACTATAAAAATGATGAGCAGTTATCTTTTCCAAATATCAACAGACTTGTAGATGTAATTAGAAAATAATTCTGAATAGAAATGCTAATCCATCCCAAGAACAGTTTTCTGAATTACAGATTATTTCTGTTTGGTTTCCATCTACAAATTTTCTCTAGTTAGAAAAAAATATTTACAAAGCTAGTCTTTGAAATTTAAATAATCTAATGTAAGCTTTCCTAAAGTATGTTACACTAAATAACAAACTAGCTACATGCTCTGTAAAAGTGATCCTTGGTAAAAGTAAAAAAGAAAAGTGAAATACCATAGCCTCTCTTTGAGATTTGCAGTGTACACAGCAACATTTTCTATTTTTACATTCTAGTAGGATATTTAAGTTGGTTATTTATTATTACTGCTAATTATTTATTTAAATTTGACTGGTAAATCCTTCTAACAAGTGATTGAGCTTCCCTCTACTAACCTGTAACAACCCACTTAGTTTAGTTGTATTAAAACCAGTGATCTATACATATCCTCATTTGGATTCTGGAACATCCTGAAGTTTATTTTAATGGGGTTGGAGTATATGCAGCACTGGGTCAGTCCACATATGAAGGAATCCATAGTCCTAAGGTCCTAGCCTAGCCATTGGGTAACAAGAAATCCCTCCTTTGCAATTTTTGGATCTGGGTTTTTTTGTCCCTTTTCATTTAATGCAGAAACACTAGGCTGCAGAGACACATGATTAAAAATGTGGTATTATATAGTCATTGTTTTAAGGATATTCCTGATTGTTTTGATCAAGTTTTGTTTCTTTAAATTTCCTCAACGATTCCTGAGTTTTCCTTCAGTGAAAAGAAACGTCTTCTGTGATTATTTGTAATTTCCTACCAATGGTAATAAGTCACAATTACCACTGTCCATGTTAATTGGAGGGACAAACTTCTGTGTAGAAAACTGAAGGCAGATCATCAGGCCAAGGACCCTATGAGATTGGGGAACAGCCTATAAACTTACCCAGAATTTTACATTCACATGGTCTGTCTCTCTAAGAATCCACCGTAACAAAGAGTAAGAAATAAAAGAATGTTTTTTTCAGGGTCATGTAAAATGGTACAAACCAAACCACTTGTATTGACTGCTGACCAATCTGGATAAAAGAAAAGCTCGAAATGACAGGGTAATAAATCTTCTATTTGTCTTTCTACACTTCAGTATGTCAGTAAAGAACCTTTCATGACATTGTTGTTTCTCTGATCATGCACTTGCCTGTTACGAATTGTTTTAACTTAAGAATTATGCAATATGAGACCACTTTAAGGTTATAAATCTTGGTTACACAAAGCACACTTACAGAACTGGTAAAATTTACATGATAATTTAAAAATTTTTTTGAGCTTCTGTTAAAATATGAGAGTGCTAACTACTCAGGAAAAGGCACACTTATTTTCCCATAGTTATTACAGAGTCCTAGGACAATATAATACATCAGGTAGATTTCAATACCATCTGAAGTATGTGTATTAAGAAAATTATTTTTACTAGAAACAATCCAGATACATGCAAGTCTTTCATAGTTACAAAAATAAATTATTAAGTAAGCAATATGGTTTATTTTGAGTTTTAGCCAAAACATTATTTTCAGAGAAAATGCAAAAAATTATTGTAAAATGCCATTTTGAGATCTGTAACTACCTGGAACTAGAAAATCTTCACTACAAGCATGATCTCAAAATAAGTAGAATTCCTATTAACTTAAATGCAAGTTTTATAGTTAGAAAACATATATTAGTTTGATACAATTCCCCTATTAGAAAAAAATACCTTAGTTTTTAGATTCCTGTTCTATTCAAATGAATATGCTGTAGTTTCCGTTTGCAGGATAAGTTAAAAATGACTCACAATACTGTAAGCTTTATATTTACTGCTTCTAAACAAAGTTATACCATACTATCTGTATAATTAAATCATCCAGAATTATTTCTGCTTCCAGCATTATTTTGAATTATATAATTACAAAGACTCATAATCTCTTATCCAAAAATCTATTAATCATGTCATAATTTGGTATGTGGCCAAAGCTATTCATTTCCTAGAATTTTAAAGGATTAAATTAAGTTCAAATTATAGTGTATCAATGGAATCTAAGAATTAACCAAGGATTTTGTGTGGTTCCAAGGTGTTTTGTTTGTCTTTAAAATTCACTTGAATAAGTATAAACCACTTGTTAATACTGCACAGAAAAGTTAACTCTATAAAAGCTTCATGAAGGACCAAATTCTGTGTAATAGATAAAACAACACTCCTTTATTTGCTCCTCTATTGGCCTCCAATAACGAAAACAAGAAGTTGTAGAAGTTCACATAAAGGCAGAAAGGTCAAGTTCAGCCAGAAAATATATGGCATATCATTAAACATAAGAGGCTATGTTATTTTTCAAATCAGTGTTCTCTGCTTAGGACAGCTTAAATGAGTAAATACAGACTTATAATGCCAGGAAACAGATGGGTCATGTTTTGCTCTCCCAGGAAAGACTCTAAGGCCATATCTATATCAAAGTGTGGCATATGATTATTTCAATGGTTAACTCAAGCCAGAGCAAAGCAACCACATTGTTTTTGTCCTGTTTTTGCCAACTTTCTAGTCTCAATGAAATAAACACTAGCATTGTTTAATAAAGGCTGTATTATATCTACTTAGAAATCAGAGTTAACAATTATATGACGGGAGATTTTCTCTTTGAGTATATCTATAATTTTCCCTGTCAAGCTGAGAGCAATTTGCCCACTGTTTACACAAAACCACCAAAACATAAATGCTAGAAATCACATAGGCTGATACAAATGCAGTAAACAGTTTGAGGCATAAGCCATATTCTTAGTAAGCCTCCATTTAGCTAGTATTACCTCGGCTCAAGTGGTCAATGGCTTTTAGACAGTGCGAAAATCTGAGAATATACATATTTTAACTGATTCTCTAGTGATTCATCCATATTATTGAGGGAGGAGCAGAATTTCAGAGCTAGACCTTATGGATAGTCCATTGAATAATTCTGATTAAAGCCAACCCAGGGCTTAATATTAAGTCCATTTAGGTTTACCAAGTGTTTAAAAATATCAGTAGAATTTGAATGAAACTGACAGATTAGTTGACTTCAGAGGAGCATAGAAATCGACCCACAATTGCACCCATCTTGTTCCTATTCTTATTCCAGGAACACAGCTGATAAGAGTAAGAGATTGATGTGTTTCCTCTGCCCATGAATACTTTAATCACTGAAACTTATTAATAATCACAGCACTATTCCTTTTCTCTGTAATTATTTTGGACTGGTCTTCATTTTAACATGAAAGTGATATCTTAGGAGTAAGACAGGAGGGGAGAAATCAATAAAGTTCACATGGAGCCACTGGCTTTAATTTGTGCATGCCATTAGAATCTGTTATGCTGAGAATTCAGTCATAAACGAAGAAGGAGAAAACAGCTTTAAGGAAAAGAACAGACATATTCATATAAAGAGAATAGAAAATGCAACATAACTGTATCTTCTACATAAGTTAACAAACAAACAAACACACCAACAAACAAAAGTTAAAAGTCATGGAGTAAGACTGGTTCAAGATGGCGGAGTAGAAGGACATGTGCTCACTCCTTCTTGCAAGAGCACTGGAATCACAACTAACTGCTGAACAATCATCAACAGGAAGACACTGGAATTCACCAAAAAGATAACCCACATCCAAAGACACAGGAGAAGCCACAATGAGATGGTAGGAGGGGCGCAATCACTATAAAATCAAATCCCATAACCGTTGGGTGGGTGACTCACAAACTGGAGAACAATTATACCACAGAAGTCCACCACTGGAGTGAAGGTTCTGAGCCCCACATCAGGCTTTCCAACCTGGGTGTCTGGCAATGGGAGAAGGAATTCCCAGAGAATCAGACTTTGAAAGCTAGCGGAATTTGACTGCAGGACTTTGACAGGACTGGGGGAAACAGAGACTACACTCTTGGAGGGCACACACAAAGTAGTGTTCATATCAGTACCCAGGGAGAAGGAGCAGTGACCCACAGGGGACTGAACCAGATCTATCTACCTGCTAGTGTTGGAGGGTCTCCTGCAGAGGCAGGGGGTGGCACTGGAAGGGGACAAGGACACTGGCAGCAGAAGTTCTGGGAAGTACTCCTTGGCTTGAGCCCTCCCAGAGTCTGCCATTAGCCCCACCAAAGAGCCTGTAGCCTCCAGTGCTGGGTCACCTCAGGCCAAACAACCAACAGGGAGGGAACCCAGCCCCACCCATCAGCAGACAAGCGGATTAAAGTTTTACTGAGCTCTGCCCACCAGAGCAACACCCAGCTCTACAAACCACCAGTCCCTCCCATCAGGAAGCTTGCACAAGCCTTAGATACCCTCATCCACCAGAGGGCAGACAGCAGAAGCAAGAAGAACTACAATCCTGCAGCCTGTGGAACAAAAACCACATTCACAGAAAGACAAAATGAAAAGGCAGAGGACTCTGTACCAGATGAAGGAAGAAGATAGAACCCCAGAAAAACAATGAAATGAAGTGGAGATAGGCAACCTTCCAGAAAAAGAATTCAGAATAATGATAGTGAAGATGATCCAGGACCTCGGAAAAAGAATGGAGGCAAAGATCGAAAAGATGCAAGAAATGTTTAACAAAGACCTAGAAGAATTAAAGAAAAAACACTTAAAAGAATTAAAGAACAAACAAACAGAGATGAACAACACAATAACTGAAATGAAAAATACACCAGAAGGAATCAATAGCAGAATAACTGAGGCAGAAGAATGGATAAGTGACCTGGAAGACAGAATGGTGGAATTCACTGCTGCAGAACAGAATAAAGAAAAAAGAATGAAAAGAAATGAAGACAGCCTAAGAGACCTCTGGGACAACATTAAATGCACCAACATTCACATTATAGGGGTTCCAGAAGGAGAAGAGAGAGAGAAAGGACCCGAGAAAATATTTGAAGAGATTATCATTGAAAATTTCCCTAACGTGGGAAAGGAAATAGCCACCCAATTCCAGGAAGTGCAAAGAGTCCCATACAGGATAAACCCAAGGAGAAACATGCCAAGACACACATTAATCAAACTGACAAAAATTAAACACAAAGAAAAATTATTAAAAGCAACAAGGGAAAAATGACAAATAACATACAAGGGAACTCGCATAAGGTTAACAGCTGACTTCTCAGCAGAAACTCTACAAGCCAGAAGGGAGTGGCATGTATATTTAAAGTGATGAAAATGAAGAATGTACAAACAAGATTATTCTAACTGGCAAGGATCTCACTCAGATTCGATGGAGAAATCAAAAGCTTTACAGACAAGCAAAAGCTAAGAGATTACAGCAGCACCAAACCAGCTCTACAACAAATGCTAAAGGAACTTGTCTAAGTGGAAAACACAAGAGAAGAAAAGGACCTACAAAAACAAACCCAAAACAATTACGAAAATGGTATTAGGAATACATATATTGATAATTACCTTAAATGCTTCAACTAAAAGACACAGGCTCACTGAATGGATACAAAAACAAGACCTGTATATATGCTGTGTACAAGAGAACCACTTCAGACCTAGGGACACATACAGACTGAAAGTGAGGGGGCGGAAAAAGATATTCCATGCAAATAGAGATCAAAAGAAAGCTGGGGGGCTTCCCTGGTGGCGCAGTGGTTATGAGTCTGCCTGCCGATGCAGGGGACACGGGCTTGTGTCCCAGTCTGGGAAGATCCCACATGCCACGGAGCGGCTAGTCCCATGAGCCATGGCCATTGAGCCTGCACGTCTGGAACTTGTGCTCCGCAATGGGAGAGGCCACAACAGTGAGAGGCCCACATACCACAAAAAACAAAAAAACAACAAAAAAAGAAAGCTGGAGTAGCAATACTCATATCAGATAAAACAGACTTTAAAATAAAGAATGTTACAAGAGACAAGGAAGGACACTACATAATGATCAAGGGATCAATCCAAGAAGATATAACAATTATAAATATATATGCACCCAACATAGGAGCACCTCAATACATAAGGCAAATGCTAACAGCTATAAAAGAGGAAAACGACAGTAACACTATAATAGTGGAGGACTTTAACACTTCACTTACACCAATGGACAGATGATCCAGACAAAATTAGTAAGGAAACACAAGTTTTAAATGACACGATAGACCAGATACATTTAATTGACATTTATAGGACATTCCATCCAAAAAGAGAAGATTACACTTTCTTCTCAAGTGCAGACAGAACATGCTCCAGGATAGATCATATCTTGGGTCACAAATTAAGCCTTGGTAAACTTAAGAAAATTGAAATCACAGCAAGCATCTTTTTTGACCACAACGCTATGAGATTAGAAATCAATTACAGGGAAAAAAATGTAAAAAACAAATACACATGGAGGTTAAACAATACATTACTAAACAACCAAGAGATCACTGAAGAAATCAAAGAGGAGATCAAAAAATACCTAGAGACAAATGACAAAAAAACATGATGATCCAAAACCTATGGGATGCAGCAAAAGTAGTTCTAAGAGCGAAGTTTATAACAATACAATCTTACCTCAGGAAACAAGAAAAATCTCAAATAAATAATCTAATCTTGCACCTAAAGGAACTAGGGAAAGAAGAACAAACAAAACCCAAAGTCAGTAAAAGGAAAAAAATCATAAAGATCAGAGCAGAAATAAATGAAATAGAAACAAAGAAAACAATAGCAAAGATCAATAAAACTAAAAGCTGGTTCTTTGAGAAGATAAACAAAATTGATAAACTTTTAGCCAGACTCATCAAGAAAAAGAGGGAGAGGACTCAAATCAGTAAAATTAGAAATGAAAAAGGAGACATTACAACAGACACTGCAGAAATACAAAGCATCCTAAGAGACTACTACAAGCAACTCTGTGCCAATAAAATGGACAACCTGGAAGAAATGGACAAATTCTTTGAAAGGTATAAACTTCCAAGACTGAACCAGGGAGAAACACAAAATATGAACAGACCAATCACAAGCAATGAAATTGACTGCAATTAAAAATCTTCCAACAAACAAAAGTCCAGGACCAGATGGCTTCACAGGTGAATTCTATCAAACATTCAGAGAAGAGCTAACATCCATCCTTCTCAAACTCTTCCAAAAATTGCAGAGGAATAAACACTCCCAAACTCATTCTACAAGGCCACCATCACACTGATACCAACACCAAACAAAGATACCACAAAAAAAGAAAACTACAGACCAATATCACTGATGAGTATAAATGCAAAAATCCTCAACAAATACTAGCAGACAGAATCCAACAAGACAAATAAAGGATCATACACCATGATCAAGTGGGATTTATCCCAGGGATGCAAGCATTCTTCAATATATGCAAATCAATCAATGGGACACACCATATTAACAAATTGAAGGATAAAATCCATATGATCATCTCAATAGATGCAGAAAAAGCTTTTGACAAATTTCAACACCCATTTATATAAAAATTCTCCAGAAAATGGGCATAGAGGGAACCTACCTGAACATAATAAAGGCCATATATTACAAACCCACAGCAAATATCATTCTCAATGGTGAAAAACTGAAATCATTTCCTCTAAGATCAGGAACAAGACAAAGATGTTCACTTTGGCCACTATTATTCATCACACTTTTGGAAGTCCTAGCTACGGCAATCAGAGAAGAAAAAGAAATAAAAGGAATACAAATTGGAAAAGAAGAAGGAAAACTGTCAGTGTTTGCCGATGATATGATACTATACACAGACAATCCTAAAGAAGCCACCAGAAAACTACTAGAGCTAATCAATGAAACTGGAAAAGTTGCAGGATACAAAGTTAATGTACAAAAATCTCTTGCATTCCTATACACTAACAACGAAAGATCAGAAAGAGAAATTAAGGAAACAATCCCATTCACCACTGCAACAAAAAGAATAAAATACCTAGGAATAAACCTACCTAAGGAGGTAAAAGTCCTGTACTCAGAAAACTATAAGACACTGATGAAGGAAATCAAAGATGACAGAAACAGATGGAGAGAATACCATGTTCTTGGATTGGAAGAATCAATATTGTGAAAATGACTATACTACCAAACAAAGCAATCGACAGATTCAATGCAATTCCTATCAAATTACCAATGGCATTTTTTACGGAACTAGAACAAAAAATCTTAAAATTTGTATGGTGACATAAAAGACCCCAAAAAGCCAAAGCAATCTTGAGGGAAAAAAACGGAGCTGGAAGAATCAGACTCCCTGACTTCACACTATACTACAAAGCTACAGTAATCAAGATGGTATGGTACTGGCACAAAAACAGAAAGATAGATCAATGAAACAGGATAGAAAGCCCAGAGATAAACCGATGCACCTATGGTCAACTAATCTATGACAAAGGAGGATATACAATAGAGAAAAGACAGTGTCTTCAATAAGTGGTGATGGGAAAACTAGACAGCTACATGTAAAAGAATGAAATTAGAACACTCCCTAACACCATACACAAAAATAAACTCAAAATGGATTAGAGACTTAAATGTAAGACTAGACACTATAAAACTCTTAGAGGAAAACTTAGGAAGAACACTCTTTGACATAAATCACAGCAAGATCCTTTTTGACCCACCTCCTAGAGTAATAGAAATAAAAAAAAAATGGGACTAATGAAACTTAAAAGCTTTTGCATAGCAAAGGAAACTATAAACAAGACCAACAGACAACCCTCAGAATGGGAGAAAATATTTGCAAAAGAATCAACAGACAAAGGATTAATCTCCAAAATATATAAACAGCTCATGAAGCTCAATATTAAAAAACCATACAACCCGATCACAAAATGGGCAGAAGACCTAAATAGACATTTCTCCAAAGATGACATACAGATGGCCAAGAGGCACATGAAAAGATGCTCAACATCGCTAATTGTTAGAGAAATGCAAACCAAAATGACAATGAGGTATCACCTTACACCAGTTAGAATGGGCATCATCAGAAAATCTACAAACAACAAATGCTGGAGAGAGTGTGGAGAAAATGGAACCCTCTTACACTGTTGGTGGGAATGTACACTAATATAGCCAGTATGTAGAACAGTATGGTAGTTCCTTAAAAGACTACAAATGTAATTACTATATGAACCAGCAATCCCACTACTGGGCATATACCCAGAGAAAACCATAATTCAAAAAGACACATGCACCCCAATGTTCACTGCAGCACTATTTACAATAGCCAGGTCATGGAAGCAACCTAATGCCCATCGACAGACGAATGGATAAAGAAGATGTAGTACATATATACAATGCAATATTACTCAGCCATAAAAAGGAACGATATTGGATCTTTTGTAGAGACATGGATGGACCTAGAGACTGTCATACAGACTGAAATAAGTCAGAAGGAGAAAAACAAATATCATATATTAACGCATACATGTGGAATCTAGAAAAATGGTACAGATGAACCAGTTTGCAAGGCAGAAATAGAGACACAGATGTAGAGAACAAACGTATGGACACCAAAGGGGGAAAGTGGGGTGGGAGGGTTGGTGGTGTTGGGATGAGTTGGGAGATTGGGATTGACATATATACACTAATGTGTATAAAATAGATAACTAATAAGAATCTGCTGTACAAAAAAATAAATTAAAAAAAATTTAATAAGAAGTTATGAAGTAAAAAAGAACATTTATTAGAACTATCCATTACTTTCCTTACTCACAAAGGCTCTTCTAGCTAGGTAGCAATGTACTGATAGTAACATAATGAAACCAATTCAAAGTAATTCAATACAACCTATTTAAAAATTACATACATGTAAATTGTGGTAAAATTGAAAAAAATTTTTTAGGCTAAGCACAGAAAACCAAAATCAATGTTTTCTATGATCTCCCCAGTTAATTTTGATTTTCCTTAAGATTTGATGAGAGGCCACAAAATAGGCATATTTATTAATCAATTATAATAGTATTTGTCATGCAAATAGGATTTGCTAGCCTTATTTCCATATGCAGCAATGTTGGACAGCTTAGAGTTCTGGGTCATAAATTACAATAAAACCTGGATCTTCTGTTTTTTGCAATGACAAATTTTTTCTTTTTTTTTTGCGGTACGCGGGCCTCTCACTGTTGTGGCCTCTCCCGTTGCGGAGCACAGGCTCCGGACACGCAGGCTCAGCGGCCATGGCTCACGGGCCCAGCCGCTCCGTGGCATGTGGGATCTTCCCGGACCGGGGCACGAACCCGTGTCCCCTGCATCGGCAGGCGGACTCTCAACCACTACGCCACCAGGGAAGCCCCAAATTTTGTTTTTTATAGTTAACTAGGAGTTAACAACATTTATCACTTAGAATATTTCTATTAATTAATAATGTTGGAAAAATATTGCATATCTATTCTAGTAGTTTTTTTTTCTTAGAGCAGAATTATTTCATTTAAGGAAAACATCTAGAATTTCATTAGCCAAGATGAACAAATGCAGAGTTTCTACAACTGATAGGGAGGAATAGGTGATCCTCCCCACACCCCTCCAAGGAGTACTTTCATTTCCTCAACCTAGTTTAAACCTTCAGTGCTGAATGAAGTGTCAACATAAAAATAGCTTGAAAACAATGGTGTTGTCTATTCTCCTTATTTCACTCTTATGGAAACAAAGACACAGAGGTATCTAATGAGGGAGTCCTAACCATCCCCCATGTTTCTTAACTTCCAAGCCGTGCCCTTCTCTATCACACTACAGTACTCTATTTTCCTTTTGTAGAATTGGGAAACATAAACCCTGAACATGAAAGAAATTATTCATGATTAGTTTGGAATTCTCTTCTGTCTAAAAGTTGTTTACTCTGAAGTGTGAGATTTCCCTATATGGTTCACCAGCTAAAAGCTGTATGGATTGGGCTGAGTAGTTCCTAATTCTGTAATCAGGGATTGATTTACATTGTTGACAAATGCATCCTTTAGAATCCGAACGTAAACTTTAAATGTTCGAAGTTGTGGAAAGAGTATAGTGCACTGAGAACTCAGATATGATGTTAATACGCAAACTTTGTTGGAGAGGAAAGGCATGAATAATCATAAGAAAATAGATTTTAAATGTCATGAATTTCTTGTTGGGCAATAACGAGGAGGCCAGCTAACCACAGTGTACTGTACAATGAAAACATTTCTTCCAGAATGTCCTTTAGGGTTATTTATGAATAGCTACCACTCGCCCCTCCATGCTCTGGCAGGCACCATTTTTTTTTCCAGTATTTTACACATTTTATCTTACTTATTCCTTAAAACAGTTTTATTGCGATTATGACCATAGACAGACAGGCAGGCTTTGAACCTGGGTATTTAATACTCTACCTCCATGATCTCTATTCTCTATGCCTCCTAAACTTCAGACTGTGTGGCTATAGTACCCAGGACAATGCTGACATTAGTGAAACTCAATACTGAGAATGTACAGCATGATTCTTACCTTAGACCAGTCACCCATTCGCCACACATAGCATTTGGAGTAATCCTCGCAGTCCTCAGCCTCCCTGGGTCTGGTGGAGAGGACACATTTCTTTCTGGGGTTAGTACACCTCACGGTCCGATGACGTACACCTTTGCCACACTTCACTGAACACTGGAAGATAACAGTGGAGAAGTGTGGATAAAGCTGGTGATTAAGAGATACAGACTGATGATCAAATTACGTTAGGAATTGGTTCTCATCATCTCTCACAAGCCTATCACCCACATAAAGGCCAGAATGAAGGAGAAGGAGAAGGAGAAGACCAGGCTACAGCCCAGCATCAGAGGCCAGGTGGAGCTTTGGTATAGTGCTAGGGGTGAATGGGTTTCAGGAACACAGGACCATTACTACAGACAGTCCTGTAACACAGGGATTGTTTATGAAAGACAAATAATAAACAATGATCAAAATGTAAAACGCTAAACCTGACTGACATCAATTTTTTGCATATAATTATATAAGGAAATTCATTTTATGTTTGCTAAGATTTAGTTTGTTTTAGCCTTAAATGTTTGTGAAAAATGACAATTTCTAAGAGAATATCATTTCTCAAAACTTTTCTTAAAGCTACAACAGAGAAAACATAGCAAAAACAAAACAGTTGCTTTACATAATTATACACCCCTAGAAATAATCATTCTCAATGGCTATATGGATTGAAAATATAATTCAGTTCAAAATAAATTTAGTTCATTTCATGAATAATTGATGCTTGACTGACAGTGTGACATAACAGGTATGAAGCATGTAAGATGTAACTGACCATACCATTTACATTTATGCTCCCCATTATGGAATATGTATAAAGCTTCCCAGTTTTACAAAGTTATGCATCACTGATTATCTGGACACAGGAACCAAAATGGCATTGGGTGGGAGACGGGAGAGGGAGGGGGGGATGAGAGATATAGCAAAACTTGACAAGCTAATTTATATCTGTGTCTAAAAAAGGTCCAAAGAAAGAGCTGAAGGTATGCACTTAGCAAGAATGTAGTAGAGGAATAACCATGCAGATTCCAGTAGCTGTCTTCCTGAAAACTTAAGCATAGAACTCCTGAAGTTTTAAATACAATAATATTTGCACAAATGCGTCATTGTCTCATAATTTATGGTTTGCATTTGAATATCCTGAGCCTTAAGGTGGACTACAGGTGTGATTTGGCATTTTAAGATTTATGTTTTTATTTTTTGCGATCAAAACTAACCTTGATCCATAAACTCAATTTTTATATTAAATCAAGACAAAAGAGACATTTTTAAAATTGGTACATTGCATTGACCTATTACTTCTTCTACCTGGTGCCAAAAATCTGTATGGTAGGATATTTCTGACCTATTTCCTCCTGAAGAGTTTGTAGAAATGCTAGTTAGGCTGAAGGAAGTGTATTTCTGTTTCTCTGATGTTCACATGACTCTTTTCTCCAGATTGTACTCATCCATTTTCATGTAAAATTGGACAATCCATTCATTCTCAAAAGTACTCATTACAAATGAGGAAGAATCTATGCCAGAGTGAGATATAGCTTAGAAAAGTAAGACAAGAGAAAGTCACACTATTTGCTAGTGAGTCTTTTTTGGGGGGGTTGGGTTAATTGAAGAATATTCCCAAACCTCATTATCTAAGCTACTTTATCCTCAATTTTCAAAAGAATGGCTACTTATTGCAGCCTAGCATTTTTTATTTGTCATTTTTATATCTTAGCTAATATTCTGAAATTAAGCATATTTTGCTCTGGGTGTGTGTGCACACATGTCTTTGTGTATACAAGTGTAAGGGTGTTTATGTGTGTGTGTGTGCATGCATGCACACGCTCACCTAAAATGCTCCAGAGCAGCTAGTAAATATAAGTAATGACTGGTGTTATCATGAGAAGATATGTATCACGATAACAGAAAATAAGCATACAGTTTGGCATGGAACAAAGCTGCATGCTACATACTACATGCTAGTGGGTGTATGGTGCAGTGAGCCTGGCAGCATTGGGTTCAAATCCTAGCTCCAACACTAAGCAGGACTTCGGGTAAACTATTTAATTTCTCTGAGCTGTAGCATTTCACAAGGGTGAAACTTAACTTTTTTGCATTGCTGATTAAATATCAACAAGATACTAAATATGAAGTAAGAACAGAATCCCTGCTCACAGGAAATGACTGCTAAATGTTAATGTCCTTTCTTCTCCTTTTTCTTCTAATGCTCAGGAATATGAGTCAAATGTGTATTTTTTTTTAACATCTTTACTGGAGTATAATTGCTTTACAATGGTGTGTTAGTTTCTGCTGTATAACAAAGTGAATCAGCTATACATATATATATATCCCCATATCTCCTCCCTTTTGCGTCTCCCTCCCACTCTCCCTATCCCACCCCTCTAGGTGGTCACAAAGCACCGAGCTGATCTCCCTGTGCTATGTGGCTGCTTCCCACCAGCTATCTATTTTACATTTGGTAGTGTATATAAGTCCATGCCACTCTCTCCAAATGTGTATTTTCATATGTGTCCACTAAAGAGTATACTCATGGTAAAGAAATAAAAAAGCTGGATTCTAAAATGTATATAATATATGCTCTTGATTACGTTACAATAGCCACAGAACAAAGAATAAATCTGTTTTTTCCTACTGTCAAAATTACTTATAATGAATGTATTCCTTTTATTACCAGAAAAACCAATAAATGGTGCTAAAACTGCCATGCAGAGAGACTCTGAAATTGATAAAACATGACCTTATATAGGCTATGAGTAAGAAAATCAGAGGGAAACAGAGAAGCATCAGGGTGGGTACCGCACCTCGGACCACACGCCCGCCTCCCACACAGTCATGCAGTCCTGGCCCTCGCAGCGCTGGGTGGAGGCCGGCTTGGGCCCGGCGCAGTCCCTCTCCTGGGCTCTCATCAGGGTTCCATTGCTCAGCTGCTTGGTACAGGCCACTTGTCTGCTCTGCATCCCTTTTCCACAAGTTCGTGAACATGGGGTCCATTCTGTCATCATCCATCTAAAAGTAAAGCAAGAGTCACTGAGACAGGTTAAAAGATATCTACTTACTACATATTTTGACATGGATAGAATTAGCAGAATGTTTACACAATAGATTTATACCTTTTTCTTTTTTTTTTTTTACTAATATTTGAGGTTTCCCTAAGACACCCAGGCTTTCTATTGCTTCTCCACACTTCTCATCTCAGGGCCTTGCTCTTATTAGAAACTCAAAGGATGTATTAGACTCCGTCCCTGTCATGCTGCACGCTTTGCCTGCTGCTGCCCGTCACGTCATACTGCCATACTGAGGTACCTAACAAGTATAAAGTTGCTAATATACATGAGTTGGTCCTATTCTTTGCATTTTCAATCTTCACAATAACCCTACATATTAGGTACTACAACTACCGTGGCCTTTTACAGAAAGGGAAACCAAGGCAAGGAGAGGTGTAGTAACTTACCAAAGGCCACAAGTTGTGGAGTCAGAAATTGAAATCAGGTTGAAGACTACCTCACAAAAATACATGTGCAGGTATTTGCAACCTAACCTTGCACCAAAAGCAATTAGAGAAAGAAGAACAAAAAACCCCCAAAGTTAGCAGAAGGAAAGAAATCATAAAGACCAGATCAGAAATAAATGAAAAACAAATGAAGGAAATGATAGCAAAGATCAATAAAACTAAAAGCTGGTTCTTTGAGAAGATAAACAAAATTGATAAACCATTAGCCAGACTCATCAAGAAAAAATGGGAGACGACTCAAAACAATAGAATTAGAAATGAAAAAGGAGAAGTAACAACTGACACTGCAGAAATACAAAGGAGCATGAGAGATTAATACAAGCAATTCTATGCCAATAAAATGGACAACCTGGAAGAAATGGACAAATTCTTAGAAATGTGCAACCTCCCAAGACTGAATCGGGAAGAAATAGAAAATATGAACAGACCAATCACAAGTGCTGAAATTGAAACTGTGATTAAAAATCTTCCAACAAACAAAAGCCCAGGACCAGATGGCTTCACAGGCGAATTCTATCAAACATTTAGAGAAGAGCTAACACCTATCCTTCTCAAACTCTTCCAAAATATAGCAGAGGGAGGAACACTCCCAAACTCATTCTATAAGGCCACCATCACCCTGATACCAAATGCAGACAAAGATGTCACAAAGATAGAAAACGCAGGCCAATATCACTGATGAACATAGATGCAAAAATCCTCAAAAAAATACTAGCAAACAGAATCCAACAGCACATTAAAAGGACCATACGCCATGATCAAGTGGGGTTTATCCCAGGAATGCAAGGATTCTTCAATATATGCAAATCAATCAACGTGATACACCATATTAACAAATTGAAGGAGAAAAACCATATGATCATCTCAATAGATGCAGAGAAAGCTTTTGACAAAATTCAACACCCATTTATGATAAAAACCCTGCAGAAAGTAGGCAGAGAGGGAACTTTCCTCAACATAATAAAGGCCATATATGACAAACCCACAGCCAAACTGTCCTCAACGGTGAAAAACTGAAACCATTTCCACTAAGATTAGGAAGAAGACAAGGTTGCCCACTCTCACCACTCTTATTCAACATAGTTTGGAATTTTTAGCCACAGCAATCAGAGAAGAAAAGGAAATAAAAGGAATCCAAATCGGAAAATAAGAGGTAAAACTGTCACTGTTTGCAGATGACATGACACTATACATAGAGATCCTAAAGATGCTACCAGAAAACTACTAGAGCTAATCAATGAATTTGGTAAAGTACCAGGATACAAAATTAATGCCTAGAAATCTCTTTGCATTCCTATACACTAACGATGAAAAATCTGAAAGTGAAATTAAGAAAACACTCCCATTTACCATTGCAACAAAAAGAATAAAATATCTAGGAATAAACCTACCTAAGGAGACACAAGAGCTGCATGCAAAAAATTATAAGACACTGATGAAAGAAATTAAAGATGATACAAATATATGGAGAGATAGACAATGTTCTTGGATTGGAAGAATCAACATTGTGAAAATGGCTCTACTACCCAAAGCAATCTACAGATTCAATGCAATCCCTATCAAACTACCACTGGCATTTTTCACAGAACTAGAACAAAAAATTTCACAGTTTGCATGGAAACACAAAAGACCCTGAATAGCCAAAGCAATCTTGAGAACGAAAAATGGAGCAGGAGGAATCAGGCTCCCTGATTTCAGACTATACTGCAAAGTTACAGTAAGCAAGACAGTGTGGTACTGGCACAAAAACAGAAAGATAGATCAATGGCACAGGACAGAAAGCCCAGAGATAAACCCACGCATATATGGCACTTTATCTTTGATAAAGGAGGCAGGAATGTACACTGGAGAAAGGACACCCTCTTCAATAGGTGGTGCTGGGAAAACTGGACAGGTACATGTAAAAGTATGAGATTAGAACACTCCCTAACACCATACACAAAAATAAGCTCAAAATGGATTAAAGACCTAAATGGAAGGCCAGAAACTATCAAACTCTTAGAGGAAAACATAGGCAGAACATTCTATGACATAAATCACAGCAAGATCCTTTTTGACCCACCTCTTAGAGCAATGGATAAAAACAAAAATAAACAAATGGGCCCTAATGAAACTTCAAAGCTTTTGCACAGCAAAGGAAATCATAAACAAGACCAAAAGACAACCCTCAGAATGGGAGAAAATATTTGCAAATGAAGCAACTGACAAAGGATTAAACTCCAAAATTTAGAAGCAGCTCATGCAGCTCAATAACAAAAAAACAAACAACCCAATCCAAAAATGGGCAGAAGACCTAAATAGACATTTCTCCAAAGAAGATATACAGATTACCAACAAACACATAAAAGAATGCTCAACATCATTAATCATTAGAGAAATGCAAATCAAAACTAAAATGAGATATCATCTCACACCAGTCAGAATGGCCATCATCAAAAAATATAGAAACAATAAATGTTGGAGAGGGTGTGGAGAAAAGGGAATACTCTTGCACTGTTGGTGGGAATGTGAATTGTTACAGCCACTATGGAGAACAGTATGGAGGTTCCTTAAAAAACTACAAATAGAACTACCATATGACTCAGCAATCCCACTACTGGGCATATACCCTGAGAAAACCATAATTCAAAGAGACACATGTACCCCAATGTTCACTGCAACACTATTTACAATAGCCAGGAGATGGAAGCAACCTAAGTGTCCATCATCGGATGAATGGATAAAGACGATGTGGCATATATATACAATGGAATATTACTCAGCCATAAAAAGAAACGAAATTGAGTTATTTGTAGTGAGGTGGATGGACCTAGAGTCTGTCATACAGAGTGAAGTAAGTCAGAAAGAGAAAGACAAATATCGTGTGCTAACACATATATATGGAATGTAAGAAAAAAAATGTCATGAAGAACCTAGGGGTAAGATGGGAATAAAGACACAGACCTACTAGAGCATGGACTTGAGGATATGGGGAGGGGGAAGGGTAAGCTGTGACAAAGTGAGAGAGTGGCAGGGACATATATACACTACCAAACGTAAAATAGACAGCTAGTGGGAAGCAGCCGCATAGCACAGGGAGATCAGCTCGGTGTTTTGTGACCACCTAGAAGGGTGGGATAGGGAGGGTGGGAGGGAGGGAGATGCAAGAGTGAAGAGATATGGGAACATATGTATAGCTGATTCACTTTGTTATAAAGCAGAAACTAACACACCATTGTAAAGCAATTATACTCCAATAAAAATGTTAAAAAAAAAAAAAAAAAAAAGAAGGCTGCCACAGAGAACTCCCTACTTATCTTGAGGAAGTAATCACTAATGTATTATGCCCATCACTTGCAACCGATTGCTGTTAAACACGATAACATTTGCACTGCAGTACTGCCTCTAATGAAGTTCCTGTCTGCTCATCTTTCAAGTATGATGCAGACCTACCATTTTGCTTTGGAGTCCCCTAGTAGATTTTTCCTAAAGTGAATATTTATCTCCCAAATTTATTTCAGTTTCTGCTTCATCTTTCTGCACAAGGATACCTAGGCTATAAGCATCATTTAAACCCATCTATATGCCTTTCCCCTCAACTAGGGAACCAACCATGGAACTATGGAAGACACTACTGAAAAGAGAAGTACTTGCAATTTCATGAAATCCTAATTTTTTAAATAAAATATATTTTAGAAATCCTTAGTATAATGATAAAAAGTTACTTTTTTCATTCCTTGGAACGCTGCTGAAAAATAAGAACAAAAATATGAAACATATTGTAGTGAGAGAAAACATTTTATATTTTAGAATTCATCTAATTGGGAATTATCTCATTTCCTCATCTTCAAGCCTCCTTCTTACAAAGCTATTTACTAGTGCATTAATATATTTTATATTTGGTACATAGGGTTACATCAGGCCATTTGGTGACTTTTTCAAAAAATGTGAATGGTAATTAGAATGTTTTTTAGCCGCATAGCACAGGGAGATCAGCTCGGTGCTTTGTGACCACCTAGAGAGGTGGGATAGGGAGGGTGGGAGGGAGGGAGACACAAGAGGGAAGAGATATGGGGACATATGTATATGTATAACTGATTCACTTTGTTATAAAGCAGAAACTAACACACCATTGTAAAGGAATTATACTCCAATAAAGATGTTAAACAAAACAAAACAAAAACATGTAATTACAGAGTTAGATGAAAAGCATATAGTTCGGCTTGTGCAAAGGGCATTATTGAACATTATTGAAAGTAATGTACGTTTTTCTTTTGCACATTCTTTTACATACCATTCTTCTATTCTCTGGAAGCATATTTTTCCCTTTGAGGGGGAGGGAAGAATTGTTAGAGCACGGATGCAAAGAAAGGAAAAAGTAGATAATCAGCTTTTGATACCTTAAATACACTGAGTCTACAGAAAAGCAAGTCTTGAAATTTCAGCTTTGTAGAGAAAGACAAGATTTTCCAAATTCTTTTAAGCTGGTTGACATAGCATGAGCCAGATCTGGAGGGCTTAACAACTGAGTTTTGCAATAAGCCAGAAATAGAAGGTGCTTGGGATGCAGTGCTACCTCTGAAGGGGAAGGTGGGCGAAGAGGGAAACCAGAAGAACTGAGCATTAGAGATTACTGAAGACAGAAAAGCCTAAATATAGTTCATCGGCAACTCTGTTTCTCACTCTCCTTTCACTTCCCCATACATTGTGGTGGAAGGTCACGAGGAAGATTATATTAGTTAGAGAGCACTCCAAAGCTACAAATTCTCTGCATATCCAAGTTGCAGTATATACACATTCGCTGTGACTCCACTGCAGAAACTATTGGGAGAGGAGATCAATTGTTTGACTCCCTAAGAACTCACAAATACACCCTAACTCACTGAGCTTCAATAAATCTCTGAGTGTCAGGATAGAATAGAAGTCTGTGTCTCCATATTCTAGAGGAATCAATCCAGCTTCAGACTCTTTTTGTCATTCTGTCCCACAAAGTTTTGAGGACTTTTGACACTGGGGCTGAGTTCCACTCAAGCCCAACATTAATTTTTATATGAAAGCACAGAGATTTTCGGGAGCCCTGTGCCTGAAACCATTCTGCACAGCCTTGCTGCAAGCCCACCCCCAAATCATACTAAGGTTCCATTCACCCATCTCTGCTGGTTACTGAGGCGTAGCCTTTCTTTTACACCACTTTACGGTGCTCAGCATTGCGGTTCTATCCCCTACTCATGAGTTTCTTGCCTGCTTTGTTGCTTATTACTCACTGGGGAAGTCACATGGGACCGAAGCAACCAACTTTCGAATAACTAGGACCCAGGTCGGGAATCTGGTGATCAGAGATCAGGAACCAAACAGTTTGCCCTGGGGACTCTGGGGTGAGGAAGTGAGGATCTAGCCTTGGGGACCAGAAGGACCAAATGCTCCCACTGTTGTGTAGGGGACTGGGTCCTGGCCAGTCCCACTTTAGTTTATATCGTCATTGGCAAGTGCTTAAAACACCATTTTGGAGAATTTAGGAATGAGTAGCTGAATTCAACCAAATAAACAGATTTTTGAAGAGGTGACCAACAGGTTACGAAATACTTTTAAATACTCCTCTGCCATCCAGTTAGGAGTTGTCTTCACACTGTGGACAGCAGCTGAAGTTGAAGTCAATCCTAACCGTGGTTTTCTAACACTCATTCCATCAAGTTGATTATCTTTCTTTCTTAGACCTTGCTTATTTAAAGCCTTACATTTTGGTACATATCCACTGCATTGTTTTTAAGAAAATGGGATTTTGTTAATGAGTGGTGGGACAGGGTTACCTTGTTTGGCACGGTTGCTCATTGCACTTGCGAATCTGTGGCTCTGGCTTGGTTAAGTATTTGCATTTCTTATTGTCCACAATGCTGATATTTTTGTTCATGATTTTCGTGCAAGACACTGTTGTCTTCCTTTCTCCTGAAAAGAGCAAAGAAACATAAAAAGAAATGTTATTTTAGGCCTCTATGCAATGGACTTATTGCATAGTCTTATATGCATGTTTATTCGAGGTATTCCTAGACTTGTAATTTTCATATTTTAAACAAATTTTAGGTTAGATCAATGAGGATGATATTTTTATAATTTATATAACAAAATGTAACTCTAGGCTTAAGGAAGATAATTTTTTTTCTTGTTAGCAATTAAATGGCAAGTTTTATAATACAAAGGGATTATGGTGCATAAGTTGATAAGATGTTATTTAAAGATTTTTATAAAGGACTGTGCCATCTTTTAGCATTCAGTGGTGGAAAGCAGTATTTGTATGAAACCTTTGTGCACATAAATATGCATATAAACGTGTGCACATTTTACCATCTGGCTGTATACCATCAGGGGGTAAGTTATGGGAAGCAAGCTTCTCTTGAATATAACTCAGACTTATATTGTTGTCACTTCTGGTAAAAATCCCAAGAATTCAAGAAATCCTCATTCCCTAATGATTATCCTGTTCTCTAAGAAAAGCCATGGGAGTTTTCCCATTTTCCACCAGCTTTCAGAAAACTGGCTTTTCCCCTTTCTCTGTATTTGTATTCATTCTGCTTAGAGCCCTATAAGCACACTTGCTTGACGACACTTATTATTTCATCTTACACTGAAAAAGCCTACTACATATGTGCTGATTCTGTTTCTCTAAAAAAGTTTAAATATCTATATAGGATTTAATAATTTAATTTAACTTGTTTGACATTATAAAATAATTAAATCAGCCAATAATTTTAAAGCCAGACAGGTCATGAAGGATTAAGAAAAAAAAATCACAAGTCTTTTGGGTCACTATTGAAGGGCCCATTAGTTAGGAGCTTATGACTACCATGCAATGATAATTAGGAAGCTCAGAGCATTCATACTGGTCATGCCAAACAGGACAGCCTGGGCTTGTGGCAGAGAGGTCACTCCGTTCTTTAATTAACAGAGAAGGAGGCTGGCATCAAGAAAGGATGTAGAGAGAGAGAGAGCTACTTTGAATAACTTTTGAGTATCTTTTACTTTGACTTGAGGGGGATTGGGAGAGACAAGGGTAACCAAGTGGAAGGCAAAAGAATAGAAACAGGTTCAGGATCTTTCCTTGATTACCCTCTCAACAACACTGAGCATAGTCCCATGACAACTTGTAGTATAAAAACATGACTATATCTACATACATATGTGGATTAACTAATAATTATATCTGTGGTCACTGCATGTCATGTTATTGAAAACATTTAGATCTTTAGTTCCATCTTCTAGCATAGGCAGCACAATGTTGGCTAAATTATTTTCTATCTGGAGAATCCCAGAGTTCTGGAGCAATGCAATTTTTTCTATGGGAGCTCAAGACAGACAAGAGTGCCAAGCAGGTAAAAGGTCTTTTCCTTCGAGAGGGAAAAGGCATGCCTTCAACCAGGACTCTGTGGCACTCAGTGAAGGGTGCACCAATGGGCCAACAATGGGGAGGGCCTTGAGATGGACATCCAACCATAGATAAGTAAAAGGTACCCCCCAGGTGCTCCTTTCTCCACCAAGAAGTTGCCTTGGAACAAGGCTGCATGACTTGGCAAATGGAGCATGGGCTGGATTGCGGTCTCTGGGGCAAGGACTTTATGTGGAGTGCCAGCTGCCTAACTAATGCAACAGCCACGTCTCAGAGGTCCACTAGCCTGACCTGTGCAGCTCATGCAGTCAGGTAAGCTTATGCTAATGTGTAGAGGAAAGGCAACCTTATAAGCCCCAGGCAAATGTTTAAGGGCTGTCCAGGCTATTCCTTGGTAGGTCAAGAAGGGTGGGGTGAGGCATTAGACTTAATCATAATAGTGTTCAATACCCACCAACTTCAAATAATTTTCAAATAAGCTGCTAGATAAGCAGAAATGACTTATGATGTTAATTTTTCTTCACAGAAGAAACTGGCTTTACTAGGTAGGAGTTACCTAAATGTGAAAATTTGGGAAGTTTTTGGTCAACTTCCACCTAGTTTCCTATGCCTCAGGTGCTCCTATATGACCTTTATGAAATAGGTGTAACACAAATTTTGTATAATGCTAGCATATGTAAGTATTATTTCTACATGACAATGATGCCTACCTAAAAGTAGGATTAAAATAAATGTTGCTTTTATGAAATATAAATATTAGTTTTAAAATCTAATTTAAAACCTCATAGTTATAAGACACTCTTTTACAGAATAGATGTAGTTGTCTAAACTAATTTAAATTTAATGCTTTTTGCCAACTACAGCACAAAAAGATGACAAACAGACAATACCCAGAGAGCCTTTGCTGAACTTCAGTGTAGCCACAGAATGAGTAACTCAGAGCTAATTACACTGCATTTTTTCCTTTACTCCGAAAATATCTAACCTTAGTTATGTTGGCCCAGAGGTAACATATTGAGCTTTTGAAAAAAATCTTTTAAGTATTGATATATCAAAAGAGATACAGGTACTGGTGCCATTACAGGGAGCACCTTACTGGTGCTCTAAAAAAGTATGAAGGCATGTGAGCACGAATTGGAACATTTCCATCTACATTGTAGCAAAGACCCTCACATCATAAGTTTTTTGGCAGCTAGAAGAGGGATTAGCCCTACTTTTTAAAAATTTCATTGAACAAAGACAAGAGAATCAAGAAAAGAAATCTAATGCTCAGTTACAGGCACATTATGCCTATGAAAATACAACTAGGATCTTAAAGCCATACAGAAATGTTATTGTTTGATTTTTTTCTTTTATATAGTTTTATGTCCCAGCCAACAGAGGAAATTTCCATTATAGCATCTAACAGCAGTATTTACAACGCATCCAGTACTGTAGAACCGAGGGATGAACAGAAAGTGATGAAGTAACTGGCCTTCTGCCTGAACCTTGAGTAGCTGCAAGCTGTTGACAGTGTATTATTTGCTTTATGGGAATTAATTTCATCTCTGGGTCATTCCCACTAAATCAGTATTGGGGAAATCTGTTTTGAACATAATTACAAATAAAATACAATAACCATTATATATTCATCTTATTACCAAATTTGGGCAAAATCTGAAAAGGAGGGGTAATTTTTATTTACTGATTCTTTCTTTGTTCTCTGAAGACACTGAACAGAGTACACATTATGTTGTGTTCCTTCTTTTCCAATCTCAGTGATAAATTGATTTTTTTTCTATGCTCTGTATTTAACTCATGAAATGGAAATTTTTAATAAAACTATAGTCTACTCAGGTAGATCACATTTCTAAAACCTGCATCATGCATGTAGAAACAATCTGGGGAGTGGGTACAGTGTTTTAATATGCATAACTGAAATTCTCTGTATGTTATGGAACATTTCAAACTTTTAAAAAAATTTTTACTTTTTAGTTTTGAAATAATTGTATACTCACATCTACTTGTGAGAAATAATAAAGAGAATCTGAATACCCTTTTCCAGTTCCCCACAGTGGTAATGACTTGCAAAACTAGAGTACAGTATCACAACCAGAACACTGACATAGATATTGTCAAGATGTACAATATTTCCATCACCACAAAAATCCCTCCAGTTACCCTTTTAGAGCCGCACCCACTTCCCCTACCATCCACCACTCAATGAGTCCTGGCAGCTACTAACCTGTTCTCCATTCCTATAATATTTTCAAGAATGTTTTGAAAACTGTTATATACAGTGTATATACAGTGTATGACTTTTGGGGACTGACTTTTTTACTCTGCATGATCCCCTTGGAGGTACATCTTCATTGTTGTATCAATCATTTGTTTCTTTCTACTGCCAACTAGTAAATCCTGCTGTGGATGGACCACAATTTGTACAACAATTCATCCAAATGTTTTACTAAAACTGGGGAAGTCTATAAGAAAGAGACTATATATAGTCATCTGTCTTTACATTCTTCTTTAAAAATTTTTACTTAATTATTTTCTATTGAACTAACAATGACTAGCAAGCAATTGAACCAAAAGTAAAAATACTTTAATGATGAAGAAGGTCTTTTTTCTGAGCACTTCTTAGAGTTACATAATGTCATGTCCTTTAATGTCATGTCATGTCCTTTAATTTTTAGCCATTCTTTTTACATTTCTATAAAACATTTTTTCCCTCAAGGTTTGGGCTTAATATTAAAATGACAATTTCATTTTTTATTTTAATAAAAAATTGTATTTTGTATTGTTCATAACACTCAATAAACAATCCAATGTGATCTTGTCATTTCCATACACACAAATATTTTAATGTAATCCCCTAACCTTCAAGTTAAATTTAACTTGAGTGCTAGCATAACACTTAAGTACCTTCACGAATTACCTTCTTTCTACTTTTTTGGTCAAATAATTTCCCACAGCTTGATCCTCATATTTTTCACTCTAGTAATAAACATTCTCACTAACCCCAGGGCCTTTGCAACTATGCATATCCCTGGAAGGCTTTTTACAATTCCCCATATCACTCTGTATGGTGTTTTTTTATTATCTAACCCCTACTAGGTGGATAGTAAATTTTCTAAAAACAGAAAGTACTCATCTTTGAATCATCCAGCAAAAGTGCAAGTACAGTCAGTATTGGTAAAGGAATCAACAAATGAAATATAAACATGTAATTCAAGCTCAAAGTACTTCCTGCACTAAGAGGTTCATCTCAACACTGTGTTTCCTAAGATGGTAAAAAATCATGTGCAAACTAAATGAATAATTATGGGAAATAATTATATATGGCAAATCTAATACATGGATTATTATTTAGGTGTTAAATTCAAGTTTATAAAGAGTTTACATTAATATAAACATTCTTATTAATTTAAGTAAAGAAAGCATCAATAGGATACAAAATGGCACTAAATATTGCTAAAACAAAATAATGCAGAGAAGAGCAAAAATATATTTTGGTGCGTTTTCTTTGGCTAATAACATTTACTTTGGTACATACAAAGTGCCTGTGAAAGGGAAAAACAGGAAAAAACCCAGCACCCTTCATAAGATACAGGTATTGGTATACTGAAATACTTCCTCAATTTGGACCCCCAAACTTGGATGCCTCCTGAGAACCTGGTCATGGACAAGGAAAGCCATGTCTAGAAGACATCACAATACAAGGTTTACAGCATGAGAGTCATAAGCTAGCAGGATTTGGACTAATTTGAAGAATGTGGAATGCTGACTTATTTTTTTTCCCCTTCAAATTGTATCTATTCAGATTTCTTAAAAGCATGTTTAACTCTTCATTTATTTCAAAACACATTATTAAATTTGGGGGCCTTCATTCAAGGTTTTATTTCATTAATTCATCTACTAGATAAAAGTCCTAGAGTAATGCAGTTACTGTATATAGTATGTGGAATGCTGACTCCACAAAAAACCATCAGATATTATGGAATGATAGATCCCTGATGTCTCTGAAGACCAAGATCATTTCAAACAGTCTTTTATGTCAAAAAAATCCTTTATCCACTGACCCCTACTTCTAAGGTGCCAAAATAAATTTAAAACATCCCTTCAAAGATTTTTAGATATTTTAGAACACCAATGCAAAGTAAACATTTATTTCACAAATATGTTTTACGATGTTTGAAAATAAAAGGACTAATATCAATGGCCAATGCTAAAGTACAAAATGATATATCCATTCAAATTTTTCTGGAACTATGATTTGAATTTGACAAGATCGTGATGAAAAGTGTACAAGTTAAACTGCTGGAAAAATTTACTTGAGATCACCAGCATTACTAGATATTTTAAAGTAATATTTCTTCTAAAAGAAGAAGTTCTTATATCTTAGGCTTTTGTTATCTTGTAACAACTGGTATTAATAAATTAATAGAAACGCATAATCAGTTAACTCTTATTTCGGTAATTTTAAAACTTAGTTTGAGATACTGATGTAAAAGATATTGATAAAAATTTAGCTACTGGACATTAGGTATTTTTTTTAAATTTCTTTTTCCCACTTATTTCCGGAATGTGATGCCTTAAAATTGTATTCAAAAAATAACATGTCGAACACTGAAATTTTATACTGCCCTGTGATACTTTATTTGCTCTTTCTTGCTTAATATTTCTGTGAAGTAGAATAGTTCTATTATTCCTCTTTGCTGCTGAAGATAAATTTTACATGAGTCTGTTTCCAATGTTCTGTGCTTTGAACTTACTCTCATCTAATTCATGAATATGCTGAAAGATTACAAAGCTCTTTCTGGCTATAAAATCGACGAAACAGAGTCAGAAATAATGCGATTCTTGAAACCTTGTCCATCCACTTTATTTATGAACTGCAAAGGAAAATAATATCCAAATGCCCAGAAATACTTTGGCATTGAAATGAATATACGTCCTATTAACATAGTCAGAGATAATTGAAAACTGTTGACTAAACACAATGGAACAGATTTGAGAGAGAAGGTTTATTCAAGTGCAAATCATATAGAGATTGCTTATAATTAGGACTATTTTATAAAATAAGTCATTTGAAATAAAAGTAAGGACATATTTAAATTCTTATTTAACATATTAAATAAAACATCTCTTTGAATCCAAAGAAAACCTATGTAGGGTTCCTTTTTATCCACGGCCTCTCCAGCATTTATTGTTTGTAGATGGGAGTGTAAACGGGGACAGCCCCTATAGAAAACAGTCTGGAAGTTCCTTAAAAAACTAAAAATAGAACTACCATATGACCCAGCAATCCCTCTACTGGGCATATACCCAGGGAAAACCATAATTCAAAAAGACACATGCACCCTAATGTTCATTGCAGCTCTATTTACAATAGCCAGGACATGGAAGCAACTTAAATGTCCATCAACAGAGGAATGTATAAAGAAGATGTGGTACATATATGCAGTGGAATATTAGCCATAAAAAGAAGCAAAACTGGGTCATTTGTAGAGACGTGGATGGACCTAGAGACTGTCATACAGAGTGAAGTCAGAAAAACAAATATCGTATATTAACGCATATGTGTGGAATCCAGAAAAATGGTATAGATGATCTTATTTGCAAAGTATAAATGAGACACAGACGTAGAGAACGTATGGATACAGATGGGAAAGGGGGGGGTGGGAGGAACTGGGAGATTGGGACTGACACATATACACTATTGATACTATGTATAAAATAGATAACTAATGAGAACATACTGTATAGCACAGGGAACCCTACTTAATGTACGGTGGGGACCTAAATGGGAAGGAAATCCCAAAAAGAGGGGATATAGGTATACGTACAGCTGAGTCAGTTTGCTGTACAGTAGAAACTAACAACATTGTAAAGCAACTATACTCCCATAAAAATTAATTAAAAAAAAAACAAATAAAACCTATGTAATCTCTAAGGGACATGCTATACATACTTTGTGGAAAGAAATGACACTAAACCCCTGAACTGCTCTTGAAGGAAGTATATAACATGGAGGAAAGAAGACTTGAACTCTGGAGTCCTGGCTTCTAATCTTGGCTCCTCCCACGTTGGGCCTGTGACCTTGGGAAGTCTCAATCTCTAATGCACTTCACTTTTCTCATGTTAATAATTATGAAGTTATGCTTAAGAATATCTAAAAGCCCTTCTGACCTTGAAACTAAAATAATTTACACTGAACCTCTATTTCTTAAGGCCTGACAATTGACAAAACATATTCTAGGTTGCAATTAATGTGAGTTTGGAAAAAATTTTTAACCCTAAAAATTCGCTTGTTCAAACTGAAGACTGACAAGTTCTGTATGTTTACTTCCGAAGCTTTTACTAGACCACAATTATGGCAGAATGAAAAAAAAAATGAGTATAATAAAATTCACTGGGCAAACGTTTTCCTGTCTAGAGTCTCAGATGTAAACAGATTTTAATGACTGCCTTTCAGTGCAATAACAGGAACCAGCAACCTTTTCGTTGCTCCATTTCCAGATAACCCATCATGGAATGGCGGCTGAGTTATATTAAAGAAGAAAGTTCTAACTCTGTGGATCTTCACTTTAAATGTGTTTGTTTCTATTTGTGTTTTTGTTTTTTTATGGATAGGGATGTGAACCAGAACCCCTTAAATGAAATGGGCCCTGACATCAATAAGAAATGGGAGAAGCAGAGGAATAGGAATTTGGGTGTACATGGGGTCATCAACAGGAGGGGACTGAGGACACAGGATCCCAAGTCACATGGTGATAATGGGACCCCAGGGAAACATGGCCAATGAAAATTTCATTGTGCCAAGGGTGATTGCTACAAGCTTTTAAATTGTGAGTGACTAGAAATCCTTTTGTTATAATTACTCTGTACCCCTGGGAGCAAAGTATGCTCTTTATAATGTCTCCCTTCCCCTGCCCACCATGTTGCCTTTGCTCTGGTGACCCCAGAGCTCCAAGTGCTGCAGCAAAAGTTGTTCCTCCCCAGCCTCCAAACCTCTGGATGTTCCCGGTACCCTCTTCCTCTCTCCTGAGGACACTGTTTCTTGCTTCCTTTACCGCCGCCAGTGGGGTGGCCATTTTCTTGCTTACACCCCATACCTTTGCATCTAGAGAGCATGGGTGTCCATGCCCCTCGCTGTCACCACCAGACCATTCTCCCTTCCTTCTTCCTAAACCTACAGCTTTGGAGCAGACTATGCAGTGCAGTCCCCTTCTTGCTGTAACCGAACACCAACCCCTGATTCAATCTCTCTTTTTATTCTAAGATTTTACCTCCTGGATTATTGTTCTATTTTCTGATACTGCTCCTAACACATTTTTTGGGTAATTATTATAGCCATTTGAACGATTCTTCCAACACTGAGGCCTCTCAGTTCCGGGCATACTTCTCTTCCCAAAGATCTGTACTTTCACTTCACTGAAGCCACTAACTCTCCTGGTCTTGTTATTACTAATAACTATATCCCCTCCATACTCTTAGCTCTATTTTCTGTCACCATCTCCTGTATTTCCAGCCCTCTCCCTTAAGTACCCTGAGTCTAAAAGTTCTTTAACTCCACCAGGCCCTAAAATCCATTAGTGCTACCACCTTTTCACTGTCTTTCAAAGTCCTTTGTATTTTTAGTTTCCTCCTTATACAACTAAATTCCATGGCCAATCAGTTTCAACTCCTTACATACAACCTCAGGTCAAGCGGATTCTCCTTTTGTTTTATTATACTCACATGGCAATTCCAAAACTTGTACCACAAGTGCATCTGTATGGTGTACATAGCTGGAGGGTAAGTATCATTGATATGTATGTCAAGCTAAATTCATGACTGTCAACTTCAAGTGGACCATCAATGCTACCATAAAGTCAAAATACATGTACCATTTCATTCATTCTCTCACTCTCTTAAGTGACCACTTCACATCTCCTCTCTTTTCAAAATTCTCATATCTCCTTTTCTCACCTTTAATAGCAGCAAAATGGCCTTTACTGATAAAATAGATGTAAGCAAAAGAGTACCACCACAAGTTTCCAACATCTGCTTCTGTTCAAAATACTGTATTTTCTCCTGTTACTAGTGATGGGCTCTCCATATTTCTATCCAAAGCCAACTATTCCATTCCATCCATCCTGCCAACTTAAGGATATCACTCCAGAAATTTTTTGCTCTCTCCTTTGCACCACTAGTTTTCTGTTCTATTCTAGAAAACTCACATTGGGAAATCATCATGTATAATTTCCCCTATTAAAAACAACAAACTCTTTGATTCATATTCCCTTCCAGCTAATGCCACATTTCTCTGCTTTCTTGTTTCAGCAAAATTTCCTGTTACCTTTAGTCCTTTCTTCAATTCATCACATGCTATTTTCTCTTGAATTCACTCCACTTAGTCTTTTGAGCCAAATCATTAAAAGTAATTTTGACAGAGTCATCATTGACCTCTATGTTTCAAATATAAAAATATAATATCTTTTGAAATACAATAAATATATTTGAATGTAATAGTCAATTTCAATGCACATTATTTTTGACTTATTAGCAGCTTTTGATACAGTTGATCATTCTCTCTTTCTTGTAATAAATACTTTCTCACTTGCCTTACAGAAAAGCATTCTCATTTGCATGTTTTTTCTCCAATGTTGTTGGCTACTTATTTTAATATGCTTTGTTGGTTTCTTCCCATCTCTCTGAACTCTAAATGGTATAGTATCCCAAGTAAATATAAAAGTGTAAGTATATGACATAACAACCTGTATGGTGTCTAGGGCAGCCCCCATAAGTGTTAATATTTATGCAAAGCAATGCAATGAGTAACCATATTGAGTGACATATGTAACAACTGTACGTAGCCTTTCTTCAATTCATGCCAGTTTTTGCTGCAAAATAGTTCAGGGATTTAGGCACTAAACGTGTCGCAAAAAACTTTCAGTTTCCAATCCTTTATGGAGTTTGAAATTTTAGATAAGGGGTTATGGACCTGTCTTAATTATCAATGGTTAATCAGAAAAGAAGCTGTTTTGGAAAGGTAAATACTGAAAAATACTTCACCTCCTCCACACGTGGCATCGCAATCTTCCCAGCCTGTGTGTGTCCACATGAAAAGGGGTTCAGGTGCTTTGGAGCTCTGATTCTCTGGTACAGGGTCTGATGGGATAGTGTATTCATAATGAAGACCATAATTCTGGTCTTGAAACAGCAGCACCTATAATATATAAAAGTGATCAAGGCAGATGGATCAAAGTAGAGCATATTCAATGTAAAGCATAAAACTAAGGATACGAATACCTTAAAATGCTTTTTGCATGGTGTGCATGCTCCTTTAATACATAGTAGACTTGAGATATTATGCTTAAATGTTAAAATTGTCCTACTTCTGAAATCACTGGAGTTACACACTTACCTTTGAGCTAAAGACAGCATGAAAAAATAGCCCACCTGAATAAGGTCAGAGATACCACATCACTTTCTCCCAAGTTGATGGACTAGACAGTCTCTCAAAGCATGGTACAAGTATGAGATGACTTTAGCAGGGGGGACAGGGACATGTGTCCTACATAACATCAAGATATAACCCACGATCTAATATCAAATGAAGCCGTTCCACTCATATAAAAGAGAAAGATGAATAATAAGTTGCTGTGTCAACAGAGGAAGAGAAGATTTTGGAAATCATTTCACTCCATAAGGGTAGAGAACTTCTAAGCCAATTAGAGGACAAGAATTTTATTCCATGTATGCTTACAGTTTAACTTTGGCAAGGTTACTAATTTTCCATTTATAATAAAGATCATTTCCTTTGAAAAGAAATTTACGTTAAAAAGAACTTCTAACTGCAAATTAACTTAATAATGGTACGGTTATGTACACATATGTAAACAGTGTAAGAAACCATAAAGGATGTATGAGAATGATTGAACTTTGGGCTACATGGACTAAACCATAAGCAGGGACCATGTCTGCTTTGTTCTCCCATGGTACCCAGTATCAAGCTAAGAACTGCATCATCATGGGCAAGCATACATATTTTAAATGAAAGAAAAATACCTGAAATATACTCATTTTAAATAAAAGAATGAATGAGAATATATGTTTCTTTATAAATACATTTTCACCAAATATGTCAAACAAGCTCATGGAATATATCACTTCTATGGATCTGAGGATTTATGGAAGCAGTCTATATGACACGCTGTGATGTATAAAAACATATATATCTAAATTTTAAATTATGTTGAAGTATTAGAAAACTTAAATATTTAATCTGTATCAAGGTGGTTGTAATGACAGGTTACAGAGTTAACACTTAATAGGAAAAAATTTAAATGAGCCCAGGGTTAATTTTCTTTACTTCTTTTTCTTAAGATTCTGCCTCAATATATTATCAGAAATACTAAGATACATTTTAATATGTGGATTGGGGAACTAGTATGATGACATTATAAATCAACTACATCAACAATAAAAAGAATACTTTAAAAATTCATATATACTAACATACTGGATACTACTTCTAAGTATATCACAGTACTTATTTTGGCTTTAAATATCTCATTTCATGTTGCCAGTGACTTTTCAGCTAAATGAGTTAAAAAAGAGAGAGATGGACTCACCTTGTTTATGGAAATAACCAGACTATTACATGATTTTCAAATTGATGAAATGAACATATAAATAAATTATTTGCCAACTTATTTAATTAAGTGAAATCATGTCTTTTTTTCTTAAAAAACTACCTTTTCATCGATAGAACTTTAGATTGTCCTTGAATACCTAATGCCATTTAAAATAAAGACATTGGCCACAAAATCATTAGCTCTTTCTTAAACCATTTGAACTTGGCAGTATTCTTTGCAAGAAGGAAAGTGTGACCGCGTTACAGTTGAGGGGCACATACTGAAGCATGGCAGCAGAAGGTATTGCCTTTCAAAATTCAGTACCAGCTTTCAATCTGTAATAGTCATTAAAGAAAAATATCTTAGAAGTGCAGTTTTCCTTGGATTACTGAATAAATCCAGGTCACATAGATGCCTTCTTTTAGACATAGTTCACTGACTTTAATTATGTTTCATGCTTCCAGGAAAAACCTTGGTAATTACCAGTCAGATTAAGGATTCTGCAGCAAGGAAACTCCCTCTGCCCAACACTGAGGTCTCACATATATTGTTTTAAGATTCTGAATTAGAGGCTCACTAAAAGAGCCTCAGTCTTCTTCCATTAAAAAAAACGTAGTTTACATTAATGTAATAAGGGAGGCAACCTGATGGCGTTTTCTGCAACCCAATCATTAAACAAATGTTTGTTGTTGATAATGTTGTTATTCTAAGTGACCCAGTCATGGAAAGAGCCAGATATTGGTCATACAATGTTTGTTTAGTCATTTGTTTTTTCCTCTCTCCAGATGGCAGAGGGCACAGACTGGAGTTTCCAATTTAAATTAAATAAAAGGATCCAGAGGAACTGTGGGGAAATGAACAAAATAATTATTTAAAGTATATGCATACTCATGATCCAAGGCTGTCTGGTGTAAAGAACTTAGATTTAAGCTTTGCATCAGGAGAGACAGCATAGAAGATGGATTAACACCTAGTTTATTCAAAGCTAAGTAACCTACTGGGAGGCACTGAGCACAGTATTTAACCTTTTACATACTTAGTGTTCTCTAATCTGTAAAATGGAGTAATAATAATACATACTACACAGGGTTATTTTGAGGATTAAGTGCTATAATGAACATAAAGCACTTTTGGATAGGGTCTGACTCTCAGTGCTTGATGGTGTATATTATTACTAGTATTAAGATTTGGAACAGAAGGCCTCCATGCAACTCACCCTGCTCCCTTTATGCATATTCCTGTTGGTAAAGTCTATTGACTGCAGTTCTCTAAAACATTCTTACTTGAAATGTGGTCAGTGGACCAGCAGTAGTGGCATCACCTGGGAGATGGTTAGAAATGCAGGTCTCAGGTTCCTCCCCAGAATATGCATTTTAACAAGAACCCCAGGTGATTTGCAGGCATGTTAAAGTAGGAAAAGCAAATGGGCCAGTATGAGATTTGAACCTCTGGCTGCTATACTGGCAACACAGATGTCTCCAGTTGAGGAAGAATTCAACTTTAATTGTGTGGAGATATTAAATAATGTGGCACACTACACTCCAAATAAACAATCAGTTGGCTGTATTTTAGAGTTGTTTTTATGTGTGGACTCAAAGAGGTGTTGAAGTGTGTGAATCTCAGACTTTGCCACCAGAAGAAAAAACTCCTGAGCCATTAGCATTGACTGCAATGGTCAAGGTCAAAAGAGGTATGTGAACCTGCCATGAGCGAGGGCGCAGAGCCCCAATGTCCTGATTCTTTCACTCCAAACTCAGACCTAGTCTTCTGCTACATGGTAAAGAAACTTATTATCCCAAGCATTCAAATTATCATAATTCTTTACAGGAATCACTTAACCTAGCAAGAACACAATGGGGTAATTGGAAGCCTTGTTAGATATTTACCAAACGTTTTCCCCTGGGACCAATACCATTTTATCAAAGGTATTTTATACAGATTCAGGCAATGCCCATTTCACAGATGTATGAAATGTTACGGTTTGCCATATTATAGCACTCTCTTTATAGACATCCACTCTGGTTAGTAAACATATGCTTTTAGGGAAAGAGGAACCTTATTGCCTGCTAATTCACTTCTACTGTGAGTCTGTGAATTCCCTAAAATATCGTGTTCCTTTCGTAATAATTTCCATTTTTAGACATCTTGATTTCAAACACATTAAAAAATCCTAAAAACCCACCTCTTAAATAATTTTAAATGTTTACTTGACAATTCAAATTTGGAAAAAAGATAAGAGAAGGCACGGTGGGAATGTCCTTTGTCATAGGAAGCTGATTATGCAATGTTATCGATTCGTTCCCTCATACCAGGAGGTGTAATGGTGATGTAGTAGGACCTTTGGCGGAGATCTTCTCCCAGAGACCTCGTCTTACATAATGGACAGTAGTTCCCGCTAAGTTGAATGCTCCAGAGTGTTCAATCTTCCAGTCACTATTAATAGACTGTTTTCCAGTGTCTCGGAGAGCTATAAAAAAGTTATAAAATATTATGAGATTAACAAGTCAGCATCATTAATCGCTATCCACTTTGCATGATTTTGTTAAAAGCATTGCATTCATTTCTAAACTAAATGGTCAACGCTCCCTGATGCAAAACATGAGGCATCTCCTCTTTGGGAAAGTCTGCAATCACAGCAAATGCCATAGGAAGTTCTCCTTCTCTCCTGAAGCTGTCCACAAACCATACAGTCACGTTTATCCTTGCCTCCTCCAACCTCCTTTGAACACTCCACGTCTATAACCTTATTTTGTGTCCCTTAATCATTTATTCTTTAACCACATATTATTATTTTAAAGGCTATGTGTGTCTATGTTGTCTATGCAATGATCCTATGAACAATGTGAAGGCTGGTACTACATCTTATACATGCTCTGTATCTCCTATGCCACCCAGGAAAGAGTGTGATGACAGAAAGATCATGACATGGAATGTTAACAGATCAGAATGATAGGGTTATGTTCAATACAAAACAATTCAAAGATAATGTGTTAGTTCTAAAAACAGAACTCAGAACCTTTAAACATCCCAAGTTTGTGATTTATTGTGTACAAGAATGGAGGATAAATGCTAATTCTCACCCACAAACAGCCATCATTTGTATGAAATTTTGTGGAGTAACTTTGTTTACCTATACTTTTTTTCTCTTTTTCTTTTTTGACCTGATCTGTGCTACTATTTAAATGAGATTCATAACATGGAAGTGACATGCCATGATTATCATTTAAAATTAAGGATTTCTTATGTTTTTTCCAAATGATTTTATTTTTTATTTAAACTTTAAACTCTCCCCTATAATTGAATTTCTCTTTCAAAAACATTTACATGAAGATTCATTGAAGGTTTTTATGTCATAATGCTATGAAAATGTTTTGATAATAAGCCAATAAATCTTCCAAAATATTATTTAAGCTAATCTCTATTTATTGAATGTTTGAGGAGTTCCAACTTTTTAATATTGTAAATAACGCTCAGATAAATACACTGTACACTAAATATTTGTATACCTGAATACTTCCCTTGGATAGATTCCCAGATTTGGAATTACAGAGTCAAAGAAATCAAACATTTAAAGATTTGGAAAAACAATTTCAAATTGATTTTCATAAAGTTTGCAAGAATTTATGCTTTCATAACAGTGACTAAGAGTGTCCATTTCTGAACAACTCCTTGAAAGCACCTTTCTCTTGTATAATATTTAATCATGCCTAAATCATTGCTTATCAAGCATCCTCTATAAATCAGGAAATACTCAAAGTTCTGGGACTTCCCAAATGAACAACAGAAATATGTTCTCCGGCTTCATAGAACTTATCATCTAACTAGCAAACCAGATATTAATCAAGTCATAAGTAACCAACTAATTATAATTACGCTGAAACTTGTGAGGGAGGAATCAGGAAAGGCTTGCCTGAAGGATGTCATTTATGGAGGATGCTAGCCAGGGGAAAAGAGAAGCAAGAGTGTTCAAGACTGAGGGAACTACAGATGCCAAGGTCACCACTGCAGCTTGGTGAGAATCAGGTAGCAAATGTGCAGATGCCACATGTACTCAAGTGGATCATGAACTCATGAGGCTGGAGAGTAAGGAATAGCCAGACCTTATAAGCCTTGTTAACTTTTAGAGGCTTTTTCCTAAGAAAAAATATAAAACTATACAAGATTTTGAACAATATTGTACAGAAAAGGGACTTGCATAGGACAAATTTGTATAGAGAAGACAGAATAGTAGCCCAATGGAAAGTAATGGTGGCTTGGCTTAAGGTAGTAGAGAAGAGTGCAAAGAGGAATTTAGGAGTGAAATTGATAAAATATGATGATGACTTGGTTGTCCTGTGTGAAAGGAAGTGTCAGAGATGATGCCAGGTTTCTAGTATGAGAAACAGTGGGTTATAAGAGCAAACAGTGAGATTGGAAAGGCTAGCAAAAAAATATGATTGAGGAGAAATATCAGGATTTGAATTTTGAACAATCCAGTTTTTTAGAAAAGTCTCTTTTTGCTATTGATGTTAAAGATATTTTTCATTTGCTTATTAGTTATTTGCCTTTTAAATTTAAATTAATTAAGCAAATTATAAATTATCTGTGAAGGTTTTTTGGTCCACTAAGAGATTTTTCTGGAGTTTATATTCTCATTATTATAAGCAACATGTTAATAGAAATATTGAAATTTTACCTCTTAATTTCTACCAAGTAATATCTTTATCACATACTGCATATAAAGTAGAATGTTTTAGATAAAATATTAAGCATAAATATTTTCAGATGTATGAAAAATATACAAGTACTAATGTTTACCTTGAATTTTAAACTTGAAAGGGAAATATGTTGCCAGAAAACTCTCAACACTTTGCAAAGAGCTCTTACCATCTACAAATGGATATACTTCTGATAATGCTAGATTGATTAAAAAAATAATGATTTTGCCTAAAAGGTAAAGTACGCCCTTGTATTTCTCTAAGGTCTATTAAATATTCTGAGAGTCTTTTTGGCCTAGATTTGTACTGCGGTCAGTATAATTCCATTCTTTTTTCCTGTATCTCAACATATATTCATAGCACCATTACAAAGGAATATTTCCTGAAAATCTCTAAGAAAAATGCCTTAAAAACCTTTTGTGGTGACTATAGTATAATGTTGAGACTCAACTGGTATTCTGGAATTCAGCATTCCCCGCCCAAATGCCACATGCATGTATCTGAAAACCCACACAATTTATAAGCTTAAGAGCAACCTTATATGCAGACTCAATACTCTGGGTGTGTGGTGTTTCCTGGTTTTGGTTTTTAATTCATTAGCTTTAAAAACGTTTTTAGAAAATCAGTTTCTGGCCATAGCTGAATAACTGGAACTGCACTATCTCTCCCCCTGTAAACAACTAGAAAACTAGACAGTATATGAAACAACTGTTCCCAGACACTGGACAATGGACAACAGAGAACTGTGATCCCTAAGAGGAGGAGACCCAATGCTCTCTAAAATTACTTGACTTTCTGCCTGAAGATATTTAGCAGGCCCCACCACAGAGAGGGGGAACTCAAGCAGAGCACAGATAACGAGGGCTTCAGCGAGATGACGACACAGAGAATGGAGTTCAAACTGGCTAAGGCAGCTGGAATCTGTTTTATTGAGTACTGGAGAAGACGGAGCAACACAGCAACGAGCTTCAAAATATTTCATAAGCTGACATAGTGTGAGGGACATAACCTAGAGGATTTCACTTATTTATGCTTGCTGTGTAGAGACCGCCATCCTATTTAAGCTGCAACAGCCTCCTTATATACTCTCACTGTTTACACATAACTATCAGCCCTATCATTTATCAGTTCATCTTATTGTCTGTCTTTGAGCCCTTAAAGTCTTTCGTTTCCACTTTTACGTCTCTTTTGGACGTTACCTTAAACCTTACTAGTTTATGTAATGACCCAAGGGAAAGAAATGGGAATAACCAGGTACCTGGCAGGTAGGACACAACAGAGTTTTGATAGGACACAGGGAATTTGGGCAGCGGGTGGGGGGTAGTGTCAAGTGTATGCTATTTCACAATTATTTTTTTGTTTTCTATTACAGAAGTTAACTACCTTCTAATTCCTACAACACTATCCATTAACATCAAGCAGCATGGTATTACACCAAATATTGGCAACTTAAAACTTCTACAACAGAATTTCTTAGAGCCACTCAAAAATAACTGTTTCATTTGTTTCATCCTTCATCTGTCAAAAATTTTTGTGGCAGAAACTATCATGGTAGTTTAAAGGAGAATGATCTGTTTACTTGCACTATTCTTTTAAAGTCTTGAGTTTCTGTAAATCCTATAGTTAACTGATAATTACTAAATTCTTAAGAAACAAATGAAGTCTTTTTTCCTAAAAGTTCTGGTATTTTTCAAGGAAACGAAGTGAACCATTAACAAACAATGCATTTTTTTTCTATGATACAGTAATTAGGAAAACCAACCAAAATACGAATATGATAAAAGCAAAAGAAAAAAATCTGCAAAGGTGTTCCTTTGAGCCTGAAACTAAATATTTTACTAAGTTGCAAATAAGTGGGGTGAAATTCCGCAAGGCTGGGAAAAGAGTAATTACCTAGGACCTGTAAACTGCATAACTACTGGAGCTTGCGTAGGGTTAGAAGACAGATGCATTCTATGCTATCAGAGTGAAGGTATCTTACTGAACATACAGACTCTTCAGAGGAGAACCTAGAAAGGCTGCATATTAGAAATAAAGCTGGTCTAGTCCTAGAATAAAGGCTCCCTGAAAAGGGAGTGTAGGCACAAAAATTATTTGAAGACACAGTGTTCAAAATTTTTCCAAATCTAATATACACCATAAACCTACAGATCTGAGAAGTACATTGGAACCCAAACAGGATAAGCATAAAGAAAGCCATACCAAAGCACAATACAATCAAACTGCTGGCAAACAATGATAGCGAGAACAATCTTAATAGTGGCCATATTTAAAATAGATAACCAACAAGGACTTACTGTATAGCACAGGGAAATCTACTCAATATTATCTACAACCTCAATGGGAAAGGAATTTGAAAAAGAATAAATACATGTATATGTATAACTGAATCACTGTGCTGTACACCTGAAACTAACACAACATTGTTAATCAACTATACTCCAGTATAAAATAAAAAGTTAAAAATATAAAAGATAAAAAGCATGGAATCATAAAAAAAATAGTGGCCAAAAAGAAACAGGCATATTAGATATAGCGGAAAAAAGATTTAAGAATTCCCTGGATATACCATTACAACGAATGCAAGCCAGAAGACAATGAAACGTTACCTTAAAGTGAAAAAAACAAAACAAAATATAGAATTCTATATTCAGTGAAAATATCCTTCACATATGAAGGTGAAATAAATATACTGTCAGACAAACAAAATCTAAGAAATTTGGCTGCCAGCAGACTTGCTCTACAAGAAGTATTAAAGGATGTTCTTCAGGCTAAAAGAACATGGTTCTAGATGGAAACAGGTGTCTATGTGAAGGCATGAAGAATGCTGGTACTGGTAAATGTACAAAAATAACTAAGCAGGTCCTTATTAGTTGTCTATTTTATAAGGACCTACTGTATAGCACAGGGAACTCTTCTCAATACTCTGTAATGACCTACATGGGAAAATAATCTAAAAAAGAATGGGTATATGTTTAACTAATTCACTTTGCTGTACAGTAGAAACTAACACAACATTTTAAATCAACTATCCTTAAGTAAAAATTTAAAAAAATTAAAAAATAAAATAAAATAAATATATAATTTTTTCATTAATAAGTTCTTTATAGGGGCTTCCCTGGTGGCACAGTGGTTGAGAGTCTGCCTGCTGATGCAGGAGACACGGGTTCATGCCCCAGTCCGGGAGGATCCCACGTGCCGCAGAGCGGCTGGGCCCGTGAGCCATGGCCCCTGAGCCTGCGCATCCGGAGCTTGTGCTCCGTAATGGGAGAGGCCACGGTGGTGAGAGGCCCGCGTACCGCAAAAAAAAAAAAAAAAAAAAATTTCTTTATAGTATAATTAACTATTTAAAGCATAAATAGTTACAATGTATTTTGGCGCTTAAAGTATATGTAAAAATAAGTTGATTATATAAAATGTAGAAATAAAATGTATAATAGCAAAGGAGAGGAAGGAGGAAAAGGGAACTCAACTGTTTTAAGGAACGTATATTACATGTAAAGTGGCACAATATAATCTGAAGGGAGACTATAATAAGTTAAAAACTTATACAGTAAAGCAATCAATGAAAATATAAAACATGAGCTATACATGGCTGATAAGCAAATAAAGGAGATTAACAGACTACTAAAAAAAAAAATCCAACAGAAGCCAGATTAAGAGGAAAAAAAGGAATAGAAAGGAATGAAATACATAGAAAAATTCAATATTCACATAATTATATTATGTTTAAATGTACTATGATATTAGTTAGGATAGATTATCAGGCCAGAGGGCCAACTATATTCAATTAACAAGAATGTACTTTAAAAATGAAAGACAGGGAGAGCAAACCTAAAAGGCAGAAAGAATTAAGCATGCAACACCAATCAAAAAAGATGTATTGGCTACATTAATATCAGATAGCATGGACATCAGGTCAAGGAATATTCTAAGATCAAAAGATAATTTTAAAAAATGTCATTTAAATTTAAATTACTTTAAATGTAAAATCTCAAATGACATTTAAAATTTATTAAGGAGATAATAAAATCTTAAGTGTATAACAAAGCATCAAAATGCACAAAGCAAAAACATAATTGAAAGGAGATATAGAAAAATTCACAGTTTTAATCAGAGATTTCAATATTTCTCTTTCCTTAGATGATAAAAGAAGAAAATCAATAAGAATATAGAACACCTGAACCAAATGGAGCCAACCGATATTTAGCGAAGAGTCAGCAATTACAGAAGATAATTTTTTTTCAAGTATAAACGAAACATTAACCAATACAAGCCATAGGCCATGAAACAAGTCTCAGCTGAAATCAGGCAGTACAGATGACCCTTGAATGTATATGTGAACTGCGTGGGCCACTTGTACATGGAAGTTTTTAAATGGTAAATACTTCATTACTTACTACATGATCTCCCATCCCCACCTCCCCTGATGTTTGAATTCACAAATGCTGAACTGAATCGCAGATAGCGAGAAACGGTATATATGGAGGAAGAGCCTATGTGGAGGTCTGACTATAAATTATACTAGGATTTTCGGCTGTATGGAGGGTAGGCGTCCCTAACCCCCATGTCGTTCAAGGATCAACTGCATATTCTCTTTCCATGCAGATTTAAACTGGAATCAATAAAATATCTACTAGAAAATCTACAAATATTTGGAAATTAAACAATACAGTTACAAATAACCCATGAGTCAAAGTAGAAACCACAATGAAAATTTGAAAATATTTTAAACAAACAGTATGACCTACAAAAATTGTGGAATGCAGCTAAAGCAGTGCTTAGAAAAACTGTCATATTAACAAAGAAGGACTAAAATCAATTACCTAAGTTTCTAACTTAAAATGGTATTAAAAAAATCGATTTAAACCTAAAGTAAGTAGGAAGAAAATAATAAAGACCAAAAGTCAATTGAATAGAAAGCAGATTAACAATAGATGCAATTAATGACACTAAAAGGTGGTTATTTCAAAAGATCAAAAATGGATAAAACTCTAGTTTGACTGATTAGGAAAAGAAGACAAAAATTAACAACATCAGAAATGAGAGGAGAAATATTGCTATAGTGCATATAGACACTGTAGTGTTGTAAGAACATATTATAAACAACTTCAAGACAATAAACTTGATAAGTGAAATAGATAAGTTCTTTGAAGACACCAATTACCAAATCTGTCACAAGAATTAAAAGAACATCTGACTAGTTATAAACACACACACACACACACACACACACACACACACACACACACACTAAAGAAATTAGGCTGGGATTCAAAAACCTTCCCCGAAAGAAAATACCAACGTTCAAACACTTAAGGAAAAACAGTACCAGTTTTATACAAAATTTACTATAAAATAGGAGGAGGGGCACAAAGGCTCTCCCAATGTACTAAAAATCTTATTTTTCTTAAGGCAGGTAATAAATATAAACATTTGTACTTCACTGTTTCCTTTATAACTAACTATTGGTTAAGAATATTTGTTTCTATCTATTAGAAATTCATGAAAATTACATTTTTATATATTCTAGATACAAATTCTTTTCATGATAAATTTATTGCAAATATTTATCTCTGAGACTATGGCTTGCCTTTTTATTTTCTTAATGATGTCTTTAAAAGAACAGTAGTTTACTTATTTATTTATTTAATTTGTATTCAATTATTTTTCAAATCCCACCTTCTCTTTTTTTCTTTTTAACATTTTTATGGGACTGTAATTGCTTTACAATGGTGTGTTAGTTTCTGCTTTATAACAAAGTGAATCAGTTATAAATATACATATATCCCCATCTCTCTTCCTTCTTGTGTCTCCCTCCCTCCCACCTGCCTATCCCACCCTTCTAGCTGGTCAAAAAGCACCGAGCTGATCTCCCTGTGCTATGAGACTGCTTCCCACTAGCTATCTATTTTACATTTGGTAGTGTATATATGTCCATATATATACACTGCCACTCTCTCACCTTGTCCCAGCTTACCCTTCCCCCTCCCCCTGTCCTCAAGTCCATTCTCTAGTAGGTCTGCGTCTTTATTCCCATCTTGCCCCTAGGTTCTTCATGACCATTTTTCTTTTTTTTAGATTCCATATATATGTGTTAGCGTACAGTATTTGTTTTTCTCTTTCTGACTTACTTCACTTTGTATGACAGACTCTAGGTCCATCCACCTCACTACAAATAACTCAATTTCGTTTCCTTTTATGGCTGAGTGATATTCCATTGTATATATGTGCCACATCTTCTTTATCCATTCATCTGTCAATGGACACTTAGGTTGCTTCCATGTCCTGGCTATTGTAAATAGTGCTCAATGAACACTGTGGCACATGACTCTTTTTGAATTATGGTTTTCTCTGTGTATATGCCCAGTAGTGGGATTGCTGGGGCATATGGTAGTTCTACTTCTAGTTTTTTAAGGAACCTCCATACTGTTCTCCATAGTGGCTGCATCAATTTACATTCTCACCAACAGTGCAAGAGGGTTCCCTTTTCTCCACACCCTCTCCAGCATTTATTGCTTGTAGGTTTTTTGATGATGGTCATTCTGACCAGTGTGAGATGATACCGCATTGCAGTTTTGATTTGCATTTCTCTAATGATTAATGATGTTCAGCATCCTTTCATGTGTTTGTTGGCAATCTGTATATCTTCTTTGGAGAAATGTCTCTTCAAGTCTTCTGCCCATTTTTGGATTGGGTTGTTTGTTTTTTTGATATTGAGCTGCATGAGCTGCTTGTAAAGTTTGGAGATTAATCCTTTGTCAGTTGTTTCAATTTGCAAATATTTTCTCCCATTCTGAGGGTTGTCTTTTTGTCTTGTTTATGGTTTCCTTTGCTGTGCAAAAGGTTTTGAGCTTCATTAGGGCCCATTTGTTTACCTTTGTCTTTATTTCCATTTCTCTAGGAGGTGGGTCAAAAAGGATCTTGCTGTGATTTATGTCATAGAGTGTTCTGCCTATGTTTTCTTGTAAGAGTTTGATAGTATCTGGCCTAACATTTAGGTCTTTAATCCATTTTGAGTTTATTTTTGTGTATGGTGTTAGGGAGTGTTCTCACTTCATTCTTTTACATGTAGCTGTCCAGTTTTCCCAGCACCATGTATTGAAGAGGCTGTCTTTTCTCTATTGTATACACTTGTCTCCTTTATCAAAGATAAGGTGACTATATGTGCGTGGGTTTATCTCTGGGCTTTCTATCCTGTTCCATTGGTCTATATTTCTGTTTTTGTGCCAGTACCATACTGTCTTGATTACTGTAGCTTTGTAGTATAGTCTGAAGTCAGGGAGCCTGATTTCTCCAGCTCCGTTTCTCGTTCTCAATATTGCTTTGGCTATTCGGGTTCTTTTGTGTTTCCATACAGACTGTGAAATTTTTTGTTCTAGTTCTGTGAAAAATGCCAGTGGTAGTTTGATAGGGATTGCACCGAATCTGTAGATTGCTTTGTGTAGTATAGTAATTTTCACAATGTTGATTCTTCAAATACAAGAACATGGTATATCTCTCCATCTATTTGTATCACCTTTAATTTCTTTCATCAGTGTCTTATAATTTTCTGCATACAGGTCTTTTGTCTCCTTAGGTAGCTTTATACCTGGGTATTTTATTCTTTTTGTTGCAAAGGTAAATAGGAGCATTTTCTTAATTTCACTTTCAGATTTTTCATCATTAGGGTATAGGAATGCAAAGAGATTTCTGTGCATTAATTTTGTATCCTGCTACTTTACCAAATTCATTGATTAGCTCTAGTAGTCTTCTGGTAGCATCTTTAGGATTCTCTATGTATAATATCATGTCATCTGCAAACAGTTACAGCTTTATTTCTTTTCTGATTTGGGTTCCTTTTATTTGTTTTTCTTCTCTGATTGCTGTGGCTAAAACTTCCAAAACTATGTTGAATAAGGGTGGTGAGAGTGGGCAACCTTATCTTCTTCCTCATCTTAGTGGAAATGGTTTCAGATTTTCACTTTTGAGGATGATGGTGGCTGTGGGTTTGTCATATATGGCCTTTATTATGTTGAGGAAAGTTCCCTCTATGCCTACTTTCTGGAGGGTTTTTACCATAAATGGGTGTTGAATTTTGTCAAAAGCTTTCTCTGCATCTATTGAGATGATCATATGGTTTTACTCCTTCAATTTGTTAATATGTTGTATCATGTTCATTGATTTGCATATATTGAAGAATCCTTGCCTTCTCTGGATAAACCCCACTTGATCATAATGTATGATCCTTTTAATGTGCTGTTGGATTCTGTTTGCTAGTATTTTGTTGAGGATTTTTGCATCTATGTTCATCAGTAATATTGGCCTGTAGTTTTCTTTTTTTGTGACATCTTTGTCTGGTTTTGGTATCAGCGTAATGGTGGGCTTGTAGAATGAGTTTGGGAGTGTTCCTCCCTCTGCTATAGTTTGGAAGAGTTTGAGAAGGATAGGTGTTAGCCTTTCTCTAAATGTTTGATAGAATTCGGCTGTGAAGCCATCTGGTCCTGGGCTTTTGTTTGTTGGAAGATTTTTAATCACAGTTTCAATTTCAGTGCTTGTGATTGGTCTGGTCATATTTTCTATTTCTTCCTGGTTCAGTCTTGGCAGGTTGTGCATTTCCAAGAATTTGTCTATTTCTTCCAGGTTGTTCATTTTATTGGCATATAGTTGCTTGTAGTAATCTCATATGATCCTTTGTATTTCTGCAGTGTCAGTTGTTACTTCTCCTTTTTTATTTTAATTCTACTGCTTTTAGTCTTCTCCCTTTTGTTCTTGATGACTCTGGCTAATGGTTAATCAATTTTGTTTGTCTTCTCAAAGAACCAGCTTTTAGTTTTATTGATCTTTGCTATCATTTCCTTCATTTCCCTTTCATTTATGTCTGATCTGATCTTTTTGATTTCTTCCCTTCTGCTAACTTTGGGTTTTCTTTTTTCTTCTTTCTCGAATTGCATTAGGTGTAAGGTTAGGTTGTTTATTCAAGATGTTTCCTGTTTCTTAAGGTAGGATTGTAATGGTATAAAATTCCCTCTTAGAACTGCTTTTGCTGTATCCCATAGGCTTTCGGTCATCATGTTTTCGTTGTCATTTGTTCCTCGGTATTTTTTGATTTCCTCTTTGAGTTGTTCAGTGATCTCTTGGTTTTTAAGTAGTGTATTTCTTAGCCTCCATTTGTTTGTATTTTTTACCGATTTTTTCCTGTAATTGATATGTAGTCTCATAGCATTGTGGTCAGAAAACATACTTGATATGATTTCAATTTTCTTTAATATCAATTAAGTCCATGTTGTTTAATGTATCATTTGAAGCTTGTGTTTCCTTATTTATTTTCATTTTGGATGATCTGTCCATTGGTGAAAGTGGGGTGTTAAAGTCCCCTACTATAATTGTGTTACTCTCGATTTCCCCTTTTATGGCTGTTAGCATTTGCATTATGTATTGAGGTGCTCCTATGTTGGGTGCATAAATATTTACAATTGTCATATCTTTTTCTTGGATTGATCCCTTGATCATTATGTAGTGTCCTTCTTTGTCTCTTGCAATAGTCTTTGTTTTAAAGTCTACTTTGTCTAATACGAAAATTGCTACTCCAGCTTTCTTTGATTTCCATTTGCATGGAATATCTTTTTCCATCCCCTCACTTTCTGTTTGTATGTGTACCTAGGTCTGAAGTGGGTCTCTTGTAGACAGCATATATATGGGTCTTGTTTTTCTATCCATTCAGGCAGTCTATGTCTTTTTGTTGGAGCATTTAATCCATCTACATTTAAGGTAATTATTGATATGTATGTCCTTATTACTATTTTCTTAATTGTTTTGGGTTTGTTATTGTAGGTCTTTTCCTTCTCTTGTGTTTCCCACCTAGAGAAGTTCTTTTAGCATTTATTGTAAAGCTGGTTTGTTTGCACTGAATTCTGTTAGCTTTTGCTTGTCGGTAAAGTTTTTAAATTCTCCGTTGAATCTGAATGAGATCCTTGTGGGGTAACCTTGTTGGTAGGTTTCTCCCTTTCATCACTTTAAATATGTCCTGCCACTCCCTTCTGGCTTGAAGAGTTTCTGCTGAAAGGTCAGCTGTTAGCCTTATGGGGATTCCCTTTTGTGTTATTTGTTGCTTTTCCCTTGCTGCTTTTAATATGTTTTCTTTGTATTTAATTTTTGACAGTTTGATTAATATGTGTCTTGGCATATTTCTCCTTGAATTTATCCTGTATGGGACTCTGTGTGCTTGCTCGACTTTATTGACTATTTCCTTTCCCATATTAGGGAAGTTTTCATCTATAATCTCTTCAAATATTTTCTCAGTCCCTTTCTTTTTCCCTTCTTCTTCTGGGACCCCTGTAATTCTAATGTTGGTGCTTTTAATATTGTCCCAGAGGTCTCTAAGACTGTCCTTAATTCTTTTCATTCTTTTTTCTTTATTCTGCTCTGCAGTAGTTAATTTCCACTACTGTATCTTCCAGGTCACTTATCCATTCTTCTGCCTCAGTCATTCTGCTATTGATTCCTTCTAGAGAATTTTAATTTCATTTTTTGAGTTGTTCGTCATTGCTTGTTTGCTCTGTAGTTCTTCTAGGTCCTTGTTAAACGTTTCTTGTATTTTCTCCATTCTATTTCCAAGATTTTGGATAATGTTTACTATCATTACTCTGAATTCTTTTTCAGGTAGCTGCCTATTTCCTCTTCATTTGTTTGGTCTGGTGGGTTTTTACCTTGCTCCTTCATGTGCTGTGTGTTTCTCTGTCTTCTCATTTTGCTTAACTTACTGTGTTTGGGGTCTCCTTTTTGCAGGCTGCAGGTTTGTAGTTCCCGTTGTTTTTTGTGTCTGCCACCAGTGGCTAAGGTTGGTTCAATGGGTTGTGTAGTTTTCCTGGTGGAGGGGAGTAGTGCCTGTGTTCTGGTGGATGAGGCTGGATCTTGTCTTTCTGGTGGGCAGGTCCACGTCTTGTGGTATGTTTTGGGGTGTCTGTGGCCTTAGTATGATTTTAGGCAGTCTCTCTGCTAATGTCTGGGGTTGTGTTCCTGTGTTGCTAGTTGTTTGGCATAGGGAGTCTGGCAATGTTGCTTGCTGGTCATTGAGTGGGCTGGGTCTTGGTGTTGAGATGGAGATCTCTTAGAGGTTTTTGCCATATATTATGTGGAGCTGGGAGGTCTCTGGTAGACCAATGTCCTGAACTTGGCTCTCCCGCTTCAGAGGCACAGCCCTGACACCTGGCTGGAGCACCAGGAGCCTCTCATCCACATGACTCAGAATAAAAGGGAGAAGAAAGGAAGGAAGGAAGGAAGGAAAAAAAGAAAGAAAGAAAGAAAACAAGAAAGAAAGAAAAGAAAGAGATCAAATAAGTTATTAAAATAAAAAGCAAAAAATAATTATTAAAAAATTTTTTTAAGTAATTAAAAAGAAAGAAAGAAGGAACAACCAAACCAAAAAACAAATCCACCAATGATAACAAGTGCTGAAAACTATATTAAAAACAACAACAACAAAAACGGAGAGAAAGAACTCTAGGACAAATGGTCAAAGCAAAGCTATACAGAGAAAATCACACACAGAAGCATACACATACACAGTCACAGAAGGAGAAAAAGGGGGAAAAAATATGTTGTTGCTCTCGAAGTCCACCTCCTCATTTGGGATGATTCGTTGTCTATTCAGGTATTCCACAGATGCAGGGTACATCAAGTTGATTGTGGAGATTTAATCTGCTGCTCCTGAGGCTGCTGGGAGAAACTTCCCTTTCTCTCTTTGTTCGCACAGCTCCTTGGGTTCAGCTTTGAATTTGGCCCAGCCTCTGTGTGTAGGTCACCTGAGGGCGTCTGTTCTTTGCTCAGACAGGACGGGATTAAAGGAGCAGCTGTAGGGGGATCTCGCTCTCTCAGGCCAGGGGGAGGGAGGGGTATGAAGTGCAGGGTGAGCCTGCAGTGGCAGAGGCTGGTGTGACGTTGCGCCAGCCTGAGGTGTACCGTGTGTTCTCCTGGGGAAGTTGTCCCTGGATCATGGGACCCTGGCAGTGGTGAGCTGCACAGGCTCCCAGGAGTGGAGGTGTGTATAGTGACCTGCGCTTGCACACAGGCTTGTTGGTGGCTGCAGCAGCAGCCTTAGCGTCTCAGTCCCGTCTCTGGGTCCACGATGGTAGCTGTGGCTCAGGCCCGTCTCTGGAGCTCCTTTAAGCAGCACTCTTACTCCCTTCTCCTCATGCACAGGGAAACAAAGAGGCATGAAAAAGTCTCTTGCCTCTTCAGCAGTTCCAGACCTTTTCCCGGACTCCCTCCCGACTAGCCGTGGTGTACTAACCCCTTCAGGCTGTGTTCACGCAGCCAACCCCAGTCCTCTAGTATTTTTATTTTTGATGAAATCCAGTATATGCCTTTTTGGTGGAAGAGTTGGTATTTTTGCACATCCATTGTAAAGAAAGCCTTGCTTACCATAATGTCATGAATATGTTTCTATTATGTTTTTTGTTATAAGTTTTAGAGTTTTAGCTTCTTTGTTTAGATTTCTAATCTGTTTTGAGTTAATTTTTGTGTATGTTGTAAGGTTGGGGCCAAGGTTCAATTTTCTTCCTCATATAAATATCAAGCTATTCCAGCATTATTTGTTTAAAGAGTACTTTTTCTCTGTGCGTTACCTCAACATTTTGGTTGGAAGTCAGTTTACTCCATATTTGTGTGTTTCATTTCATGATGATGACGAATTTGTCAATTTTTCTTGGTCAATTTTTGCTTTAAAGCTATATTTCTGGGTTCATATAATTTAAAATTATAATATGTTTGTGATAAACTGGATTCTTTCATAATTATTTTGTGAACTTTTTTACCTCAAGTAATGCATTTTTCTTTAAAATGAGTTTTGACTCATATTACTATGGCTATATCAGTATTCTTCTGATTTGCATTTTTCTGGTACAGTTTCCATTCTTTGATTTTTAATTTTTGTGACTCATGTTTTACATATATTTCTTATGAATACAATATATGTGAATTATTCGTAAAATCCAGTCTGATAATTTTCATCTTTTAACTACAGACTTTAGTTTTAAATGTTTATTAAGATTGTTGGTATCTTTTGATTTCCTGCTTGTTGTATGTTTTTGTTGCTTTTCTCTTATCTTGTTTTCTACTGATTGATTTTTTAAAATTTTATTTAAAAAATTATATTTGGTTCTCTATGTTTTCAGTCAATTTTTGTTTATTTTTAAATCCCTTTTTTATACATTTAAACATATTAACATAATATTTTTATATATTCTGCATATGATACAAATATATATGTCTGGTTCTGCTCTCCCTTAGTTTTACTGTTTTGCTTATAGTGTCTATTTCCATCTGTATTTTCTGAACTTTTTTTTACTATAAAATTATATTTGTTGAACTTTATAGAATTCTTTTGAGGCCTGGTTTAAAGGTGACTTACCTTCAAGGAGGATTTGCATTTGCATATACTAGCCACTTTGGTAGCCTCATTAAAATAAATATCTTGAGGGTTCTGGACTTTATAGAGTAGACTGGTGCTGCAAATCCATAGAAGCATTTGCTTGGTTGCAGATCCTCAGGGAAATGGATTTTCTACCTCCACCTAGTACCAAAGTTAATACAGACACATCTTCTGTCTTTCTCCTTTTATGGTGCAAATGCAACACGTGTACTACTATGTCTTCTCGCATTGAGCTCGTAGGTTCTTTGGGGGTCCCGCTTTACGTAGGGGTCTTGAGTCTCCACTTCGTAAAGGTCTTAGGCTTTATTTTCTGCCCAGTTCCCCTTGGCTCTCAAGGTCTAAACTGGTCATCAGGATTAAGCATAAGTGGGGCTTCGGTTAGCCTAATACTCTGGCTTCCTGTTCTCACTTTGTTTTTGACATGTGAGGAATCCTTAACTTCTTTCCTGTTCAGAGGTAAATATAAAAAGTGTTCTTTTTTTTCTCATTTTGAATTTTGCTCAACATTTTAAACTGTTTTCATTGGGAATTCTTCCCACAGTGGGTTACATGCAAAGCTGCAGGCAAGGTTAAGTTGACCCATACAACCTCATTTACATTTTTATAAATCATAAGCTTATAATGGTTTTGTAAATAGATGACCTACCTGAACTACTCTCCATTTTATACTTTTGAATAAATTATTAACAAATTAATAAAACCATGATCTTCAGAAAAGCATATAATAATTGCAAATGGGGATACAACTCAAAGAGAGTAATGAAAAAGAATAACTGTACTGGGAGGGTATTAAATGTCTTCTGTGAGATAACATCTAGTTTGATGTAGATAAGTTACTTCATTAAAGAATAACCAGTTTGCCAAGAAATGATTTATTTTTCTTTCTTTCTGCTAAAGCTATTTCAGATGAAGATTTTCAATGACTTTGACTTCCTTCCAATGCCTGAAAGAGCTTTTAGGAAATGTGATTTATGGTATTTATTCTCTGATCTATTCTCTCTATTCTTTAGGCAGAGAACACATATCACAAGCTTGAAATCTAGGATTTTAGGTTTGAAATCTAGGATTTTAATACTTTATCATTTCTTTTTAATTGTTTTTTTTCAAACTTGCCCCTTATCCACGTGCCTTATCTCAGTAAATTCCATTATTATTTGCCAAGTTAAGCCAGAATCCTTGAATTTTTCTCTTCTATCAGTACTCACAGCGATTTTCTAACAAGTTTCATCAGCTAACTTCTTCAATGTCTGTAGAAGCACTTGGGTTTTTCTTATTCCTGTTCTCTTGATAGAATCATGCAACTGATCTCCTTGTCTTTGTTCTTGAACCTTTCCATCAGGAGAATTGTTTTTTCCTCAGTCAAGCAAGTAAGGAAACTTAGTAGGTTCTTGAATAAACATGGTAACATACTAATTTTTCCAATAATGATTTAATCTCAAGTAGTATTCAGGATGTTTAGAAGCACTAATGCCATTTCTTTACACAAGTAAAAGACCCTAGTAACTTAGGCCTGATGTTAAGCACAAGGAAAACTGACAATAATAAGGCCAGGCACTTAACACAGATATATAATTTCCTTTTCAAATTGAATGCTCTTTTAACAAGAAAAAGTGATTGAAGATCTATGTTTAAAGATTTGCACCAAGGAAAGAAAATGGGGTCTGGCAAACTTGGAGGTAGTAACTGAAGAAAAAAAATAGTCGTTTCAAGATTTGTATTTCCTTCCATTAATTCCATACGATCGATCACATTAATTAAGAAATGGGGAAAAAGGGGGAATTTGGGAGAAGTTCAAGGAAAATTTCTTCATATGTGACATGTACTTTAAAATCACAAGTGTTGCATAGAAGCCAATGATAAAAAAGAAAAAAGAAAAGAAAAGACAGTATGATCAGATACTGTGGCCACACTTCTTGGGTTTAAATCCAGGATCATAACTTTTTAAGATTTGTGACCATGGGAAACAAATTTATTCTCTGTTCCTCTATTTTCTGATTTTAAAAACTGGGAAATTAGAAGTTCCTACTTCATAAAGTTGATGTGAGGACTTATTTAACAAAGATATTTAATGCACTAACCCATGCTAATCACTATACAAGTGTGAATCATCTTTTCTTAATTAAAATTCACTGAAAAATCCTTTATTAATTTCTGTGTAACAGACTCTGTTTTAGTTACTGCAGATATGGCTCTGAGCAAAATGATCCCTGCTTTCAAGAATTAACAATGGAGATAGATAATATAAAGCATGCATGTAAACAAATAAGACAATTCAAACAGCAATAAACTCTATAAAGGTAATAAAGCAGGACCATGTAATAGGGAGTGGCCTGGGTAGGGGTCACAGTTGACATGGAGGAAAGGATACATCTGAATAACTGAGAGGACTTGCTGATGTACTGTATTAGAATGGTAAAGAGAGTTATCAAAGAGAACTCCTAGTTTTGGTGTAAACTACTGCATAGAAATTAGTGACTGTGGTAGGATGAATAATGGACCCCCGCCCCCGACCAAGACATCCATGCCCTAAAAGATAGATATCATATAAAGTATCTTCTCTGAACACAGTGAGATGAAGTTCGCAATCAGTAACAGAAGGCAAATTGGAAAATTCACAAATTTGTGGAAATGAAACTACACACTCAAACAACCAATGGATCAAAGAAGAAATCACAAGGTAAATTAGAAAATGTCTTGAGACAAATGAAATGAAAACACAATGTATCAAAACTTACAGGACACAGTGAAAGCAGTGCTATGGGTGGGGGGTGGGTTGGGATTTATAGCTATATACACATTGAAACAGAAGAAACATCCCAAATTAACAACCTAACTTTACAGCCTCAGAAACTGGAAAAAGAACAAACTAAACCCAAAGCTACAAGAAGAAAAATAGTAATAATAAAGATTAAAACAGACATAAATGAAATATAAAATAGAGAAAATCAACAAAGCTAGAAGTTAGTTCTTTGAAAAGATCAACAAAGTTGACACACCTTTAGCTATCTGGCAAAAAAAGAATGAAAAAAAGACAACTAAAAAAAAAAAGACAGAAATGAAAGTGGGGACATTACAACTGATGCTAAAGAAATAAAAAGGATTATAAGAAATACTATGAACAACTGTATGCTAACACACTGGAAAATCTAAATGAAATGAACACATTTTTAGAAACACAAAGCCTACCAAGTCTGAATCACAAAGCAACAGAAATCCTATAAGTATACCTATAACTAGTAAGGAGACTGAATCAGTAATCAAAAATATCCCCTCAAAGAAAAGCACTGGACCTTATGGCTTCACTGGTAAACTCTACCAAACATTTAAAGATCTAACACAAATCCTTAAATTTTAAAAATAATAAAAGTGGAGGGAATACTTCCTAACTCATTCTATGAGGCCAGCATTTTCCAGATATCAAACCTAGACTAAGACATTACAAAAAAAGAAAACTACAGATCAATTTCCCTTATGAACAATGATGCAACATCCTCAACAAAATACTAGCAAACTGAATTCAGGAGCACAAAAGACATCTAAATCAGAAAGGAAGAAGTAAAATTATTTTTGTTTGCAGATGATATGATCTTATATGTAGAAAACAATAGAAGTTTTACAAAAAGCCCAGTAGAACTAATAAATAAATTCAGCAAAGTAGCAGGATATAAAGTCAACACTCAAAAAGCAATTCAATTTCTATACACTAATAATGAATGATCTGCAAAATAAATTAAGAAAACATTTCTATTTACAAATAGCACAGCATCAAAAAGAATTAAATACTTGGGAATTAACTTAACAAAGGAGGTGAAAGACTTATACAATGAAAACTACAAAACATTTCTGAAAGAAATTAAAGAAGATGTAAATAAATGGAAACACATTCCAGGTTCATGAATTGGAAGAGTTAATATTGTTAAGATGTCAATATTATCCAAAGTGCCCTACAAATTGAATGGAATCCCTATCAAATTTCCAATGGCCTTTTGTGTAGAAGTGAAAAAAAACCCTATCTTAAAATTTATAGGGAATCTCAGGAGACCATGAATAGCCAAAACAATCTTGAAAAACAGGAACAAAGCTGGAGACTCACACTTCCTGGTTTCAAAACTTACTAGAAAGCTACAGTAATCAAAACCCTGTGCTACTGGCATGAAAACAGACATATAAACCAAGGGAATAGAACAGAGATCCCAGAAAAAAACCTTTGCAAATATGGCCAAATGATTTTCGACATGGGTGCCAAGATCATTCAATGGAGAAAGGACAGTCTTTCAACCAGTAGTCCTGGGAAAACTGAGTATCCACATGCAGAAAACTGAAGTTGGACCCTTAACTAATACCACATATAAAATTTAACTCCAAATGGATCAAAGATCTAAATGTCAGACCTAAAACTATAAAACTCTTAGAAGAAAATAATATGCAAAAGCTCCACAACATTGAATTTGACAATGATTTCTTGGACATTGCACCAAAGGTACAGATTATAAAAGAAAAATAGACAAATTTCATGAAAACTTAAAACTTTTGTACATTAAAAGACATTACTAACAGAGTAAAAACCTACAGAATGGGACAAAATATTTGAAAATCAATCTGATAAGGGATTATAATCCAGAATATATCAAGAATTTCTAAAAACTCATGAACAAAAAAATCAAAGAACCTAATTGTAAAAGGACCTAATTTAAAAATGGGCAAAGGACCTGAAGAGATATTTCTCCAAAGAAGTTATACAAAACCAACAAGCACATGAAAAGATGCTCAGTATCACTAATCATTAGAGAAATACAAATCAAACCCATAATGAGATATCACCTCATAGCCATTAGGATGGCTACATTCAAAATAAACAGAAAACAAGTGTTGGTGAGGATATAGAGAAACTGGAATCCTTTCACCCTGTTGGTAGGAATGGAAAATGGTACAGCAACTGTGGAAAATGTTACGCAGTTCCTCAAAAAATTAAAAATAGAATTAGTCTATCATCCAGTAATTCTACTTCTAGGTATATACTCAAGAGAATGAAAATCCAGGTCTTGAAGAGATATTTGTACACCCATATTCATAGCAGCATTATTCACAATAGCTACAATGTGGAAGCAACCTAAGGATCCATGGATGAATGAATAGATAAGCAAAAGGTGTTATACACATACACTGGAATACTATTCAGCCTTTAAAAGGAAGGGAATGTTGACATATGCTACAGTATGGATACATCTTGAGGACATAATTATAAGAGATATGTCAATAATAAAAAGACAGTTACTGTATGATTCCATATACATGAGGTATGCAGAGTGGTCAAATTCATGGAGATAGAAAGACTAATGGAGGTTACCAGAGGATGGGAGGAGGGGGGAATGGCGAATTGCTATTAATGGGTACAGAGTTTCAGTTTTACAAGATGAAAAGAGTTCTGAAGAAGGATGGTGGTGGTTGAGCACCAAAGTGAATGTACTCAATGCTATCAAACTGTACACTTAATATAGTTAAGATGGTAAATATCATGTTACGTGTATTCTACCACAGTGTAAAAAAAAGTTTTGAAAGGGAATAAAGATACCCACATCTGAATCCCTGGAACATATGAATGCTATCTTATATGGCAAATAAATACCTTTGCAAATATGATTAAATTAAGGATCTTGAGAAGGGGAGATTATCCTGGATTACCCAAGTGGGCCTAAAATGCAATCATATGTAGCCTATAAGAGGTAGGAAGAGAGTGGTCTGAACACAGAAAAAGAAGAGAAGGCAGTGACACTAGGGAGGCAGATGTTGGAGTGTTGTGGTAACAAGCAGAAGAATGTTGGTAGCCACCAGAATCTGGAAGAGGCCAGGAATGGATGACACCCTAGGGACTCCAGAGAGAGCACAGCTTTGCAGACACCTTAATTTCTGGTCCAGTAAAACTGATCATGGCCTCCAGAACTGTGGGATAATACATTCCTGTTGTTTTATACCACCAGCTTTGTGGTAATCGTCACTACAGTCATAGGACACTAATACAGTGACATTTACTATAGTGGGGAAAACTAGGAAGAGGTTTCAGCACAGATAAAAATAAAGTTTTTGATTTAGGCATTATTTCTGAGGCACATATGAGAATCTGATAATTTACATCGAACAAAAATGTAAAGCAAAGGAGCCAAATGTGATTCCCTAGGGAGAGAGCAAGCAGAGCAGAGCACAGGGTCCAGGCTTGAGCTCCACAGTATGGGAACACTGGGAAACCATGTAGAGATTGAGAGTCCAACACAAGAGGGCATTTGCTGTCCTTGATAAACATAGTTATTGTCAAGGAGAGACAAAAACAAGACAGGATTGGTTGAAGACCCTGGTTAGTAAGGAATTAGAGGGAGCATGGAGCTGTCAAATTTGTAAAAATGGTAGGTGTATTTAGGCACATTTGCTAGGGTATTAAAAATCAGAGCACAATGTGGAGTTTTGTAGAATTTGAGAAAACTCCATTAGAGACACCTATATTCCTTTCCAGCTTGGAAAAAAGAAAACATATTCCCAAATGTAATTGCCAACTGTCTACTATTAAACGAATGTATTAAAACTTTCTCAATTTTACACAGCACCTCCAAAAATGGGTATTAATCTGAATTTGGATATATGGGATGATTTACTTGCATTTAAAATGCATTTAAAAACCACAGCAGGTAAAAATAGATAAACTTTATATATTAATAATGACCGACTAATGGGTGTGTCACATGATAAAAAATTTCTTGGGTTTCCCTGGTGGTGCAGTGGTTAAGAATCTGCCTGCCAATGCAGGGGACATGGGTTCAATCCCTGGCCTGGGAAGATCCCGCATGCCGCAGAGCAACTAAGCCCGTGCACCACGTGCACTACTAAGCCCGTGCACTACTAAGCCTGCGCTCTAGAGCCCACGAGACACAACTACTAAACCCACGTGCCACAACTAGTGAAGCCTGTGCACCTAAAGCCCGTGCTCTGCAACAAGAGAAGCCACAACAATGAGAAGCCTGTGCACTGCAACGAAGAGTAGCCCCCACTCACCGCAACTAGTGAAAGCTCGTGCACAGCAACAAAGACCCAACACAGCCAAAAAACAAACAAACAAATAAATAAATAAATTTCTTGTATTGTTCCTTTCCTCAAATTTTCCTACTCCTAGAAAACAAACCCTAATGTGAAAAATGATTTGATCCAAGTATAGACCATTTTTAATTTTACAGAGCAGAAACAATCATGTAACAACACTGGGTTATTTTTTCATGTACAAAGTGTTTCCCTATTGGGACATTATTTCTGAGTTGAGAAAGAATAAGGAGGAAATAATTTTGTTAAGAAGGAAAAAAAGACATAAAGGTTTTCTTTAAAGATAATATAAATACAGTGTTTATGGCTTTTGATCTGTTGAATGCAGAGAGACAGCCACAGAATTTTAAGGATGCTGGTCTTCACATCCCCCTTCCTTATCACCTGGGGAGGAGACAGAACAGTGTAAATTTAACACTGGCTTAAACAGCTACACATCTGCAGTGGACAGAAACTGAAGCTGAATTTCTTTCATAGGAGCCTGGGAATTATAGCCTATGTGTATAGCTGAATTTTGCTGAAGTAGTGAGTGCTGATTAAGGCAGTTAAATGAATAAAGGACATCATTAAGAGTGACCTTGTGGAAGACCTGTTAATGAGGCTAATTTTTTGATAAACAGATTTTTAGTTGGAGACAAGACGGCTGAGTAGAACTAGAGTGCAACTCCTCTCAAGAAAACATAAAAGTCACAATAAACTGTTGAATAACCATTGACAAGAATGACGGGAATCTACCAAAAAAGATATTCTACATCTAAAGACAAAGAAGAAATCCCAGTGAGATGGGGGAGGACATGAGAAGCAAGAGGAACTACAACTCTGCAGCCTACGGAACAGAAATGACAATCACAGAAAGTTAGACAAATGAGACAACAAAGGAATATGTTCCAGACAAAAGAACAAGATAAAACCCCAGAAGAACAATGAAGTGAACTGGAGATAGGCAATCTACCCAAAAAATAATACAGAGTAATGATAGTAAAGATGATCCAAGATCTCGGAAAAAGAATGGAGGCACAGACTAAGAAGATACAACAAATGTTTAACAAAGAGCTAGAAGACATAAAGAATAAACAAACAGAAATGAACAATATAATAACTGACATGAAAAACACACTAGAAGGAATCAATAGCAGAATAAATAAGGCAGAAGAACAAATAAGTGAGCTGGAAGACAGAATGGTGGAAATCACTGCCGTGGAACAGAATAAAGAAAAAAGAATGAAAAGAAATGAAGACAGCCTAAGAGACCTCTGGGACAACATGAAACACACCAACATTTACATTATGTGGGTCCCAGAAGGACACAAGAGAGAGAAAGGACCTGAGAAAATATCTGAAGAGACAATAGCTGAAACTTCCTTAACATAGGAAAGGGAACAGTCACCCAAGTCCAAGAAGTGCAGAGTTCCATATAGGATAAACCCAAGGAGGAACACACTGAGATACATATTAAATTGATAAACATTAAAGACAAAGAGAAAATATTAAAAGCAACACTTGAAAAGCAACAAATAAAATACAAGGGAATCCCCATAAGGTTATCAGCTGATTTTTCAGCAAAAACTCTGCAGGACAGAAGGGAGTGGCATGATATATTTAAAGTGATGAAAAGGAAAAACCTGCAAACAAGAATACTCTACCCAGCAAGGCTCTCATTCAGATTCAATGGAGAAATCAAAAGATTTCCAAACAAGTAAAAGCTAAGAGAATTTAGCACCACCAAATCAGCTTTACAGCAAATACTAAAGGAACTTCTCTAGGCAGAAAAGAAAAGGCCACAACTAGAAAGAAGAAAAACATGAACGGGAAAGCTCACAGGTAAAGGCAAACAGAGTAAAGGTAGGAAATCATCCACACACAAATATGATATCAAAACCAGCAACTGTGAGGAAAGTACCAATGCAGGATATTAGTAATGCATTTGAAAGTGAGACCAGCAACTTAAGACAATCTTGTCTATATACAGACTGCTATATCAAAAGCTCATGGTAACCATAAACCAAATATCTACAATAGCTATACACATAAAAAAGAAAAAGGAATCCAAACACAACACTAAAGATAGTCATCAAATAACAAGAGAAGATAATAAAAGAGGGATGGAAGAAAAAAGACCTATGAAAACAAATCCGAAACGATTAACAAAATGGCAATAAGAACATACATATTGATAATTACCTTAAATGTAAATGGATTAAATGCTCCAACCAAAAGACATAGAGTAGATGAATGGATATGAAAAGAAGATTTGTATATATGTTGTCTACAAGAGACCCACCTCAGATCTAGGGACACATACAGATTGAAAGTGAGAAGATGGAAAAAGGTATTCCATGCAAATGGAAATCAAAAGAAAGCTGGAGTGGTAATACTCATGTCAGACAAAAGAGACTTTAAAATAAAGGCTGTTAGATGAGACAAAGAAGGACACTACATAATGATCAAGGGATCAATCCAAGAAGAAGATATAACAATTGTAAATATATATACACCCAACACAGAAGCACCTCAATATATAAGGTAAATGCTAATAGCCATAAAAGGAGAAATCAACAGTAACACAATCATAGTGGGGGACTATAACACCCCACTTACATCAGTGCACAGATCTTCCAGACAGAAAATGAATAAGGACACATGGGCCTTAAATGACACATTAGACCTGATGGACTTAATTAATATTGATAGAACATTTTATCCAAAAGCAGCAGAATACACATTCTTTTCACATGCACATGGAACATTCCCCAGGATAGATCACATGCTGGACCATAAAGCAAGTCTCAATAAATTAAAAAAAACTGATATCATATTAAGCATCTTTTCTAAAAACAACACTATGAGATTAGAAATCAACTACAAGAAAAAAACTGCACACAAACACATGGAGGCTAAACAATATGTTACTAAATAATTAATCAATCGCTGAAGAAATCAAAGAGGAAATCAAGAAATATCTAGAGACAAATGAAAATGAAAACATGACGAAACAAAACCTATGGGATGTGGCAAAAGCAGTTCTAAGAGGGAAGTTTATAACAATACAATCTTACCTCAGGTAACAAGAAAAATGACAAATAAACAACCTAACCTTACACTTAAAGCAACTGGAGAAAGAAGAACAAACAAAACCCAAAGTTAGTAGAAGGAAAGAAATCATAAAGATCAGAGTGGAAATAAATGGAATAGAGATGAAGAAAACAGTAGAAAAGATCAAAGAAACTAAAAGTTGGTTCATTGAAAAGATAAACAAAATTGATAAACCTTTAGGCAGACTCATCAAGAAAAAAGGAAGAAAGCCCAAATCAATAAAACTAGAAATGAAAAGGAAAAGTTACGACACCACAGAAATAAAAAAGGATCATAAGAGACTACTATAAGCAAGTATTTGCCAATAAAATGGACAACCTAGAAGAAATGGACAAATTCTTAGAAAGGTACAATCTCACAAGATGGAACCAGGAAGAAATAGAAAATAAGAACAGACCAATCACAAGTACTGAAACTGAAACTGTGATTAAAAAATTCCCAACAAACAAAAGTCCAGGACTTTTACTGGCTTTACAGGTAAATTCTATCAAACATTTAGAGAAGAGTTAACAACCATTGTTCTAAAACTATTCCAAAAAATTGCAGAGAAAGGAATACTCACAAACTCATTCTATGAGGCTGCCATCACACTGATACCAAAACCAGACAAAGATACCACAAAAAAAGAAAATTACAGATCAATATCATTGATGAACATAGACCCAAAAATACTAGCAAACCGAATCCAACAATACATTAAAAGGATCATACACCATGACTAAGTGGGATTATTCCAGGTATGCAAGGATTTTTCAGTCTCCACAAATCAATCAGTACGATACACGACATTAACAAATTGAAGAATAAAAACCATATGATCATCTCAATAGGTGCAGAAAAATCTTCTGACAAAGTTCAACACCCATTTATGATAAAAACTCTCCAGCAAGTGGGCATAGAGGGAACATTCCTCAACATAATAAAAGCCATATATGACAAACCCACAGCTAACATCATACTCTATGGTGAAAAGCTGAAAGTATTTCCTCTAAGAACAGGAACAAGACAAGGATGTGCACTCCTGCCACTTTTATTCAACATAGTTTTGGAAGTCCTACCCACGGCAATCAGAGGAAAAAAAGAGTAAAAGAAATCCAAATTGGAAAAGAAGTAAAATTGTCACTGTCTGCAGATGATATGGTACCATATATAGAAAATCCTAAAGATGCTACCAGAAACCTTCTAGAGCTCATCAATGAATGTGGTAAAGTTGCAGGACGCAAAATTAATACACAGATTTCTGTTGCATTTCTATACAAAAACAATGAAATATCAGAAAGAGAAATTAAGGAAACAATGCCATTTACCATCACATCAAAAAGAAAAAAATACATAGGAATAAACCTACCTAAGGAGGCAAAAGACCCCTACTCTGAAAACTAAAAGACTTTGATGAAAGAAACAGAAGATGAGGCAAACAGATAGAAAGATATACCCTGTTCCTTGATTGGAAGAATCAATATTGTCAAAATGACTATATTACCCAAGGCAATCTATAGATTCAATGTAATCCCTATCAAATTCCCAATTACATTTTTCACAGAAGTAGAACAAAAAATTTAAAAATTTGTGTGGAAACACAAGATACCCCAAATAGCCAAAGCAATCTTGAGAAAGGAAAATGGAGCTGGAGGAACCAGGCTACCTGACTTCTGACTATACTACAAAGCTACAGTAACAGTTTTGTACTGGCACAAACACAGAAATATAGACAAATGGAACAGGATAGAAAACCCAGAAATAAACCCACACACCTATGGTCAATTAATCTATGACAAAGGGGGCAAGAATATACAATGGAGAAAAGACAGTCTCTTCAATAAGTGGTGCTGGGAAAACTAGACAGTTACATGTAAAAGAATGAAATTAGAACATTCTCTAACACCATAATACAAAAATAAACTCAAAATGGATTAAAGACCTATATGTAAGACTGCATATTATAAAATTCTTAGAGGAAAACATAGGCAGAATACACTTTGTCATAATTTGCAGCAATATCTTTTTGGATCCACCTCCTAGAGTAATGAAAATAAAAACAAAAATAAGCAAACAGGACCTAATTAAACTTAAAACCTTTTGCACAGCAAAGGAAACCATAAACAAGACAAAAAAACAACCCACAGGATGGGAGAAAATGTTTGCAATTGATGCAACTGACAAGAGATTAATCTCCAAAATATACAAACAGTTCACGCAACTAAATATGTAAAAAAAAAACAACCCAATCCAAAAATGGGCCAAAGATCTAAATAGACATTTCTCCAAAGAAGACATACAGATGGTCAAAAGCACATGAAAAGATGCTTAACATCGCTAATTATTAGAGAAATGCAAATCAAAACTACAATGAGGTATCACCTCACACCGGTCAGAATGGTCCATCATCAAAAAGCTTACAAACAGTAAATGCTGGAGAGGGTGTGAAGAAAAGGGAACCTTTTTCTACACTGTTGGTGGGAATGTAAATTTGTACAGTCACTATGGAGAACATTATGGAGGTTCCTCAAAAAACTAAAAATAGAGCTACCATATGATCCAGGAATCCCACTCCTGGGCATATATCTGGAGAAAACCTTAATTCGAAAAGATACATGCACCCTAAATATTTATTGCAGTACTATTCACAATAGTGAAGCTATGGGAGCAGTGTACATGTCCATGAACAGATGAATGGATAAGGAAGATGCCGGTACATATATACAATGGAATATTACTCAGCCATAAAAACGAATAAAATAATTCTATGTGCAGCAACATAGATGGACCTAGAGATTATCATACTAAGTGATGTCAGAGAAAGACAAATATCATATCACTTACATGAGGAATCTAAACAAATGATACAAATGAATTTACTTACAAAACAGAAACAGACTCACAGACTTAGAAAACAAACTTATGGTTACCAAAGGGAAAAAAGGGCGAGGGTGTAAATTAGGAGGTTGGGATTAACATATACACACTACTATATATAAAATAGGAATCAACAAGGACCTACTGTATAGTATAGGGAACTCTACTCAATATTCTGTAATAACCTAAATAGGAAAAGAATCTGAAAAAGAACAGATATATGTATATGTATAACTGAATCACTTTGCTGTACACCTAAATCTAATACAACATTGTAAATCAAATATGCTCCAATATAAAATAAAAATATAAAAATAAAAAAATAATATAAATACAATGTTTAAATTCTGGGAGAATATTTAGTCTTTTTCCAGCATATCACATTACATACCTCTATCTGTGGATGCCATGACTATAAAAGATCATTTTACATGACTTAGTTTGAAATATTAATTTATAAGCAATATGTATTTTGACAACATAATATTTTCTTTCATATATTTAAAAATCATTAACTGGCCTAATTAAAATAGCTGATAGAATTTTTTTCCAGAAGTAGTACTTAAAGATTTAAAAAAACTTTCTCAAGGGCCCAATTAAATAAAATCATAAATGAAAAGAAAGTTACAATTAACACCAGAGAAATACAGAGGATCATAAGAGATTACTATGAATAATTATACATCAATAAATTGGACAACCTATAAGCAATGAATAAATTCCTGGAAATGTGCAATCTCCCAAGACTGAATCAGGAAGAAATAGAAAGTATGAAGGACCAATTACCAGTAATGAAATTGATTCGGTAATCAAAAAACTCCCAATAAACAAAAGTCAAGGACCAGACAGCTCCACAGGTGAATCTACCAAACATTTAAAGAAGAGTTAATGTCTATCCTTCTCAAACTATTTCCCAAAACTGAAGAGAAAGGAACACTTTCAAATTCATTCTGTGAGGCCAGAATTGCCTTGATACCAAAACTAGACAGAGACACCAGAAGAAAAGAAAATTACAGGCCAATATCCCTGATGAATATAGATCTAAAACTCCTCAACAAAATATTAGAAAATCAAATTCAACAATACATTAAAAGGATATTACACCATGATTAAGTGAGGTTTATCCCAGAGTTGCAAGGATGGTTCATTATCCACAAATCAATGTGACACATCATGTAAACAAACTGAGGAATAAAAATCATATAATCATCTCAATAGGTGCAGAAAAAGCTTTTTACAAAATTCAACATTTATTTATGATAAAAAAAACTTTCAATGAAGTGGGTATAAAGGGAATATACCTCAACATAATAAAGGCCAGATATGACAAAACCACAGCCAACATCATACTCAATCGTAAATAGGTGAAAGCATTTCCTCTAGAATCAGGAATAAGATAAAGATGCCCACTCTCACCACTTTCATTCCATATAGTATTGGAAGTCCTAGCCATAGCAGTCAGACAAGAAAAACAAACAAAACAAACAGAAACTCTTAGATACAAAGGGGTGACTGCCAGAGAGAGAGGGCGGGGGGGTACATGAAATAGGTGAAGGGTAGTAAGAGGTAAAAACCTCCAGTAATGAAATTAGCAAGTCAAGGTCCTGTCATACACAGCAAAAGGAATATGGTCAATAACATTGTAATAACTTCATTTGGGAACAGATGGTTACTAGACTTATGGTGGTGACCATTTCATAATGTATGCATATGTCAAAGCACTATGCAGTATACCTGAAACTACATAATAATGCAAGTCAACTTTTTCTATTAAAAATTTTTTAAAAAATACTTTCTTCATAAATGAGTACACCTGAAGTGAGGCAAAAGAGAGCATTGTCTTCCATTAAAAGGGGAAGTCCTTTTAGTACATAGAAATTTTTTTAAGAATCCCACAAGATTTCCAAATTATAGAGCAATCATTATATATATATATACACACACATTGATGTATGCATTTGCACATGCAGTAAACATGAATATGTATACATTTATGTTCATGAATATATGAAATAAATATATTTATTAAATATGTATATATATATATATATATATATATATATGAAATAAAACATACCCAAATCCCCCAATGAGTGTTTGTTTCCCAACATGGACTAACATGAGGAAGTAATTTATAACACCCACCGCCACCAAACACAGAGACAACCAGATGGCTTTTGCTCCTGGGAAGCCCCTGGGAGGGAAGGAAAAAATTCCTACTTGATATGACAAGAGGTGCTTCCTGGGAAATTCAAACATGTAACTAGAAACACACTAAAGTCTTGGGCATAAGAGCACTCTCAGGGCAGGGCAGCTAAGCTTGGACTTGCATGGGCTCTGCGTCTGTAACACAGGTTACCTAAGTAGCTGTGTGCCGGCTTTTCCTCCACAATTTTGATTCTTCTTGCTCCAGCAGGTATCACCAACACTTCTACATAACCTGTAAGAATCAATAAAACATGAAATACATCTTGAGTTTTTTCTAATTCTTCTTTTCTTCATTGACTTGCCCTATCTCTCTTTTGGTTTTGGCTTTTGCTGTGATACTTCAATACCTATGTAAAGAAAAAAAATTATGTATAAAAGCTGTCATAAGTTCAAGTGGAGAAGTTTCTTGGAAAAATGTTGAGAATACAACGCTATCAAGAGCAAGTAGGTGACTGTAAAGCTCCCTGACAGCTTATGAATTATGAGGTGAGAAAAAAGCACAACAGGACAGCCTGGTTAGAAACACAGTGAATCTTGGAACAGAGGAAACAGCCTTAAGTTCTGCTCATGGAACTCCTTTAAGTTAGAAAGTGGGTGGAAGGAGCAAACACAGCTGGAGAGCATACAGATGGCGGATGTCTGGTCTCTGAAGTTGTTGAGTATAGGACAAGAGAGACCAAGCCCTCTCTGGAAGATTAGCCAAGGGTTTTGAATCTGGGGCTGGAGAGAAGTGTAATAAGGCCACACCAAGCAATCTGGTGTCACCCTGGAAGGTGTCAGACGGCTAGGAGCAAGATACAATTAGGTGTTTCTTAGGAAATATTCTTCAGCAGTGGTTAGGAATGTAATGCCTGAAGTGAAATAAGACGGTAAGATAAAGCTGGATAGAAGAGAAAGTGTGCATAAAAAGTCAAAATCAAGACTTCATTTGGTACAGAAAAGACAGCAGATGCCAACTTTTGGCTTAATAGTTATGCTTTAAAATTATAGTAAAATAACATTTAATAGTCTTCTTAGTACTTCTGTGTAGCTACATACAGCCCTGATAAAAGTCTAATTTCAAAGCTACGTTAAAAAGGTATAACAGCTAATCCCAGAGTTGTCTCCTGTTGATCAATAATTCAAATTCCTGAAACTGTTGACAGTTATTTGGTGTTTACCAAAAGGTAACAGACACCCCACCTGGTGGTAGTGTCTGGGATTAGAGGTCTGTGCTTTTCAAATCAACATTTCCATTAGCAAATAATACTTACTCAATTTAACCATTTTTAGTAACACCAAATCATACACGCACTTCCACTTTGTTATATGAACACAATATGCAGCAATGAAAATGGAAACAAATGTTTACTGTCTATTGGTATATTGAAGTAAGGTAAGAAGGTCTGTGTACTCAATGAGCTTATAATTGAGTCAAGACAAGGCACAGATATCTTACATAAAAACGACTTAAATAAAACTTCCAAATTTATGTTAAAAAGATCATATTCAAAATAGTTTAATTCCCTGCTGAAGAATGTAAATCAGTGTTGTTTAAACTGTCCCCCTTCTCTGATCACGTCAATACTCAAAAGTTTCGCTGCTATTTTAACTCACAGAAGTGGGATTTTTTTCCTTTTTTTCTTTTAAGTGGTTATATACATTACTTATGTTTGAGAAACACTGGCATCAGCAGGAGTCACAATGATTCAGAGGAGAGAACATTTCATATAGTCAAGGAAAGCTTCATAAAGAAGCAGATAGATTAACTGTCTTTGAAGAACGTATAGAATTTAGATATACAGGTGACCCTGTATACAGGTGCAGGGGTTAAGGGCACTGATCTTCCATGCAGTAAAAAATCTGAGTATAATAAATAGTGCACCCTCTGTATCCGTGGTTCTACATCCGTGGATTCAAACAACTGCAGGTCGTGTGGTACTATAGTATTTACTATTTTTAAAAATCCACATATAAGTGGACCAATGCAGTTCAAACCTTTGTTATTTAAGAGTCAACTACATACAGAAAAAGAATGAGTTCACTGAATGTAAAGAAAAGTAACATAGTAAGTGGTATTTTTAGGACCACAGAAATATAGTAATTCTGACAGAATGAGAAGGTGTAAGAACTTGGCTATATTAGGAGAGTTTAAATGCATGCCCAGGACACTGAATTTATCCATTTGAAGCTACTGAACATTCTACAGCAAGGAATGTGGTAGTTAGATACCAGCTTGGAGAGGCTTTATCTGACAGCAGTATGCAAGATGCCCAGCGATATAGTTGTAGATAACAGTGTCAGGAGGCTAATGTAAAAATCCAGGAGTGCTAGAGGCTGAGGTAGAAAAACCAGAAGGCATAGTAAAGAAAATAAATTCTGAATTTGAGAACCAATAGAAAGTGGGGAAATAAACATTGAACACAATTCTTCATTATTATGTGCAAATGCAGCCATCGTTTATAGGAACATGGAAGTCAAGTTTGGGCAATAATCTGATGTTTGGCTTTGCAATTTGTTTTTAACAAAACAGTGTAACACACTAGTAAAAATATCCAGTAAGAACTCTGGAACTTCTGCAACTCCAGGAAAAGGTCAGCCTGTTGAAGTACCTTTGTGAGGCAGTAATTTAAGCCATGAGAGTTAACGGAGAAAACTGAGAGACAGGAGAAGTCAAGGATGCAACCTCGGTGACAGTTATGTTTTTTTTTTTTTTAATTTGTTTATTTAATTTATTTATTTTTGGCTGCATTGGGTCTTCATTGCTGTGTGTGGGCTTTCTCTAGCTGCAGCGAGTGGGGGCCACTCTTTGTTGCGGTGTGTGGGCTTCTCACTGTGGTGGCTTCTCTTGTTGCAGAGCATGGACTCTAGGCACGCAGGCTCAGTAGTTGTGGCTTGCGGGCTCTAGAGCACAGGCTCAGTAGTTGTGGTGCATGGGCTTAGCTGCTCCACAGGATGTGGGATTTTCCTGGACCAGGGCTCAAACCCATATCTCCTGCATTGGCAGGCAGATTCTTAACCACTGTGCCACCAGGGAAGCCCTATGGTTTTTAACAGAGAGACTGAAAAAAAAAATTAGGAAAGAATACAGAGAAGGAATAATCATGAGAGGTAGAGATCTGGCTATTTTGATGTAGTAGGATCTTATGAATTAGAATATTTTAAAAAGAATTGTTGGTGCAAAAAGCTGTACAGACATCAAAGAGAAAGGTGACCAAGGAGAGCCCATTGGATGTCACAATCAAGAGGTAACTGTTCATCTCTGAGTAAATAAATTTAGTAATGTGTTTGGAGAAGATGATAAGTTTCAGGATGTTGAAAAAGAAGAGTAGATAGAGAAAAGTAGAGGAGACGTAGTAACTGTAAATTCCTGTTTGAGTTTAGCAGGAAACCCAGAGGTATGTTGTATTTTAGGACAACAGTTACGTATAAGTTTATAGTAATATCTATATACTACAGATAGTATAGAGCAATATAGAGCAATATATAATATAGAGCAATTATTCAATTGAAAAGGCTTGGAGGACAGGTGAGTTAGATTAAGTTTAAAGAAGAAAGAGAGCAAGAAAAATATTAAGCAAAGACATCTGAAGAGGGATAGCCGAAGACTGAGGCTCTAGATATTTTTCAGTAAATAAGCCATTTAGCACAATTGAGAATGCACATTTTTAAAAGAAGTGAATATACGAGTGGTTACTGCTGAGCTCAGAAGTTGAAATAAAACCTGTGATGTCAAGGTCATAAATTTGATCCTCACGTTGGACAGTTTGCTTTGTACATAGGAAGATCCTATTTCATAACCAGAGATCCCATTCTTAATCAGCCATCTTAAAATGCCCAAAGTAATCATTATCTTCTCGGTAGTATTAATGATAAATGCCACATTTTGATCAACTGCTATGTGCTAGTCACAATTATAGATAATTTATTTCATTTAGCCATAATGATACCATCTAAGGTAGATATTTAATAGATTGGAAAATAAAGGTAGAGAAAAAAACTGCCTTTTTCAAGACTTCCTTGTTAGTAATTAGCTGACGCAAGGTTTGAACTCAGATCTGTCTGATTCCAGCTATGGCCTGCTGCTACTATTTCACAGGGTAGAATACATGACACTATGACTCTCTTACTGCTGTGGCAAACATACAAATAAAAAGCCTAAGAGCATGTGTTCCTTGTACAGGATTAGTATCATCATCTCTTGTACTAGGAATAACAGGTTTTATGCCCACCTTCTTCTAAATGTAGATTGATAACAATATAGTTGCACAAGTGGCCAAATATACAACTTACCTTTAAAAATCCCTTAAAAAATTATCCCCTGGCCAGGCAAATTCCAATGAAAGACATGATAAATGTACAAAGGAAAAAGAATTCTCTTCTTAAGCTGATTTTCTAGCTCCAACAAAAATGATTTAGCAAACTCTAAATAGAGCACAGGGACTGAAAACACCCACACGTGTCTGCACATGTGTTACTCATACAATATATACAGTGTGCATGGCCAACTGGACCAAATAAGGCTACAATTCCTTCAAGAAATTTTAGGAAGTCCATAAACTACAAGGATAAAATTGTCTCAAGAGAAATGAATACCACATTCCTAAAGTCACAAGTAAATGAAGCCCACGATATAATTAAGGACTCATACAGATTTGTATTTTTTAAAGTCGTAACAATATAATGTTCCATTATTAATTAAATTAACAAATGTTAATGGATCACACACTATACTGGTCATTGGGAATAGGGTATTCAACAACAGTAGCCATGATACTTTTCCTCACTGATCTTTAAAATCTAGCAGGAAAGACCAAAGGGTGTAAAATTAGAAAATTACCATACAACTGAACCGTACAGATACAAATACGGTAAGAATCACTAAACTAGTTGGTGATAGGAGGTAGAGGTTGTTCAGGGAACACTTCATTGAAGAAGTGACATTTGAACTGAGATCTAAGTGACGTCTAGGAATTAACCAGGCAAAGCTAAGGGGAAGCTAACAGAACAATATTTTTAAATGCAAGGTGCTAGAGGGAGCATGGTCAGTTTGAGCGTCTGTAACAGATCTGGTGGCTGCAGCTTAGAGAAGGAAAGTGACCTTGGTGTGAGATGATGCCAGAGAGACAAGTAGGAACAACACCATACAGGGCCCTATGGTCCAAGTTAAGAATTCTAGTCTCTTCCCTGTAAGCAATGTTAAACTAGCAGAGAGTTGCAAGGAAGACAGATTGTTGTAAGGAAGTAACATTATTCGTCTCTGATATTCCCAATATCGTAGGCATTTTAGACATTTTCCAAATAACATATGTCATTAATATAACTTACAAACAAACTAATAAACAAAAGTAGAAATTAAAGTGCAATAAAAACAAAGGAGATTTGAATTAGGAATCTGGGGGAAAAATGTATCCACCTAACTGCAGTCAGAATGAACCGCATTACTGATTTTTAACTGTTATTTCTGTTGTCAATGCTTAGTTTAAAAATTAAGTGTTATTACAACTAAGAAAAAGGTCCAGTGCTGAATGTGCATCGGTATTCTTCAGTGAACTGTTTCCATGCAAATTAAGTAACTATGCAGGAATAGTCTTCAAAAATTCTAGTGTCTTTAAATCTCTTCAGTCTTTCAGACTTGATTTGAACTTCTGCACTATAAAAACGTCTCCCATCACAATCAGGCTGAAAAGCTTATTATAATTGCACTTAGGTGAAAGTATAAGAGCCTGTTACATCTCCATCTGACTATTCTAAATGAGTTCTGACAGATTTTGACGTGTAGGACCTGTCACCTTTTTTCACAGCTTTGGAGATTGAGATTTTGATCTGCAATTTACCCTGGGCCTTAGTTATTTTTAGGCTTCAAGTTCTTCAAGCTCACTTATCTTTTATTCTGCTGGGGCCTAGAGAAAGGTTATATTCAGCTTTCGAGGGCTGCGTCTAATTTTCTTTTGTGAAGGATTTTTTAAAATCTAGAATGAACTCAGTCTTCTTGATTATTCAAATATAAATGGCTTATTCTTTGTATCAAAACAAATACATATTTTTAGGTCAGGTCTTGGTATTTGAACAAGAAATGTAAAAAAGGAAAAAGTTGATGTATGTAATATAAGAATATGAATGGTAATGAAAATTTAATCATAAATACTAAGATAGTTCAATAGATAGATGTCTAGGTAAGACACTAACGTGAACATAGAAATGTCTGCTTCCTCTCCGTAAGCTTGAGGGCTTCAGTATAAAGCATTTTCTGTATATAAAGCTTATTGGTGGGTTATTATATTTCAGTACAGATATCACTTTTTGTTGTGGATCACCTTAAAATTCACACTACATAGATCAATCATCATCAGTTCATCCTCATATCCCCTGAGTATTAGTATTTATAGATGAGGAAAGACAACAAGAGAGGACATGTTCCCTCTCTTAATATATCTGGAACATCAGCCCACATCTTCTGACTCCCTGTTATAGTTTCCAACATGCTACATTGCTATAGACTCTCTCTTTTAAAAAATTAATTCCTTTTGAATTTAGTAAAAACATTAGGAAAAAAATAAAGAAAATGGAAAGCTGAAAACCTGAAGACTAATACTCTCAATAGTTGCTTCAGGCTGTTACAAATCATCATTCTCTGTTAGACATCAATAATTTGCATTGGAGGATAAGGTCTGTAGAAACCTGATAACATTAGCCAATGCAAATTAGATTATTCCCTTGCTGCTCCAATTTATTAAATGCACAACAAATGATTTCATGTTTTCAGTATTGGGAAATGGGCTTGTTAGAATTTCTGGCTCATATCACATGTACTGTATGTCATTGCAAAAAATCATTCAATACCCATTACAAAAGTCTTCAACAGAATCAGAACTGTCATTTCTAAGTTAAGTTCAATGTAATCTGTCCCCAGAGATTATTTGGATTGTTAACCTTGAAAAAATAAAACAATAATCACCTGCTCCTCTGGTGTGATTAAAATCTCCTTTAATGATTTTGCATGATTTTCCATTGCCATTGCATACACCACAATGATCTTCCCTTGCAAGAGACCCTAATAAACCATCACAGCCAACTTTCTGCAACAAGAGAATGACAGTACATCATAAAATGAGCTTTTTCTTCTTTTCTCTTTTAACCACTACTTTAGGACAAACCTAGTCTCTACAAACTAGACATATTTATTTTACAAACTAATAAAATGCCATATTCTCTGGTGCAAACTAATACAGCAAGCTCATGTCAAATAATACCACCTGTAAATTGTCCAAAGTAGGGTAGTGATAAAAGTATTTTTCTTATATTAAGAATTAAATGGTATCCTAAAGCAATTTGGAAAACTATTATTGAGACAAATGCAATTTACATAAATCCCAAAGGAAGTCACATTTCTATCAAATATAACATGATAAATCTAATTCATTCTACTCAACATAGAACAGATAAGCTTCACTGTATGGATGGGTGGCTTCACTCCTAAAGTGGTTGAAGAGGAGATGCTGAATATTAAATATTAACTCTGTGGAAACCAAATATAAATGTTTACATTCATTACAGTTCACCAATAAACTTCTATCCCCAACTTCTTTGGCATCTAACGCATGAGTGAGTAAGAATTGCTCACAACCTATGGTTGCTATAAGAAAACAGTAACAGTGGGATAATTAATTTTTATATGTTCCCAGAAGAATGATGTTAATATGAATCTTCTTAGATTAAATCATTGACTCTTTTCTAGTGAATAATGTTGGTCTCCCTTTGATGTTCAGAAAATATGATATTTTGCAAAGTTGTGCATACTCAAAGTGCATAAGTTAGTGTCTGTACTGTCAGAAATAAATGGTAGAATTATACCATCACCCCTAATCAAGAAGAAGCTGAAAGACTGACTGATGTTACATCCATTTATAACAAGTTACAATTATTTAAATAAATTTTTTAAATATCACATAAAACAGAAAAACAACCAGGGTCTTTTTCTGTGGTTGGTGTCGGTGGTGTTGGGTGTGGGAAGGAGCAGGTTATAAAATGCAGCTGCAGGATGAATATCCCAAGAAAGCAAAAATCGCATTAAACCTGCATAATACAGCATCCTTTCCCTTTGTCATGAGGGTGTGTATCAGTGTCAAGAAGTAGACAAAACAATGTAATAGTGGAGAACTCTGACCAGCGAATCAAAGCTTATTCAGGGAGAAATGAAGAGAATGTTTCTGGATGAAAGAGGCGGTCACCGCAGGAAATTCTCAAAATACAACAAAGATATGGTCAGAGTTCACTGATCAGGAGCCATGAAAAGACCTGAGAGTCCTGGGGTTAAAGAAAAAGTCTCTCCTTCATGTACAAATGAGGAGAAAATTTAGAGTAGAGTTTAGAGTGATTTTGAAATGATAAAAAGTGCCTTTATTGCTCTATCCCTAGCATCCGACTTGTTTCTCAGCAAATATAATAAACTTGATAAATAGTAGTTAAATGATTGAATAAATTAGTACCTCGTTGTCTCTTAGTTTTTTGTAACCCTTGTAACTGGGATAGTATAAGTTTGTAAAATCTAAAATAAAAGGCAGGGGTAGACATAATGCCATGGCTCAATAATCACGTAAGCTTAAAATAAGAATCAAAGAGTTAGTATTTTGTAACTGGTAGCCTCAAGTATCCACACTTATCGAAATATGCTCACATAACTCTAAAAGTTGAGGATGAATGACTTGGAAAAGACAATACTGTTTAACTGGTGGCAGGTACCTGAAGTACCAATGGCAGGCTGGAGACTGGCAGGTACCATGATAATACAGAGGAGAGTTTTCTCTATCCTCTTCCAGGATAGAAATGCCAGGGAGCCAAACTGGGTCACCAGGAGAAAGCTGTCTATTTTCAATTGCCCTCCTTAGTCCACTCACCAAGTTTAGAATTCTACATTCAACTTCAATGGTGTATGTTTTATGATAAAAATAAAACACTCTAGCCAAACCCAGTATACAGAGGGTTGTCAGAAACAAAAAAGGAAGCATGCTTTTAATTATACTGAAAGACAGAATGAAGCATGTTAGTTAAAAAGCCAGAATCCTGAAGTATTCCAATGCTGTCAGAAGTTACAACTCATTTCACAGAACTTTAATTATAATCATCAGGTTCACATAACACTTATGCAGAATTTTTTGTTATTGTTGCTGTTACTTTTATGTTTACCTAGGGACTCTATAAAAGATCTGGCTTACACAATACTGTTAAGTGAAAAGCACAGCAATGTAAGCTATTATATTTGGCATATAGAGTTCGGAAAATAATTTCTTTTGAAAACTAAATTCGTTTAAGTCATATACTAATCTGACATTTACGTAAAATGATAAAATAAAGATAAAAGTTTTAATTGCACAACATACAGTTTTGAAAACAAAATATGTATAGATAAATAATTGCAATGATTTTTAAATAGACAAATGAAAAATTATATTTCAGGCTACTGCCATATTCTGTTAAAGAATAAAGGAAATTAATATGTAATTATAAGACTGTCTCTTATACCAATTATATTGCATGATTCTACTCTTTAAATGTTAGAGCATGATGGCAAAATAAAGAACCTGAGAGCTGCTAAAGCATTTAAGTTTCACGATGTTTCCAAGTTTTTATCCAGAAGTCTATAGACTTCTATTGGACCACAGATTGATCCATCCATAGCTTGCAATTGTTTTCAAATTTTGGAGCATATGTGCACATGCGTGTGTGTGCATGTGTGGTCAGGTATGCGTTTTTTATAGGAAGAAACCAAAACTTTTATCAAATTCTCAAAGGAGTGTATCGCACAAAAAAGTCAATGACCACTGGCCTGCCTATTTCATTTTACAGATTAATGGACACATACATATTTTAAGTGATTTTCCCAAGAACACAGTTTCCTAGTGGTTGTTGTGGATTCAGTCCTCCTCCACTCAGATACCTCTTTTATTACTAAAGGATGTACATATTTTCCTTCCATGCCTGGGAAATTTATCAGCTGATGGCTCTTAGCCTTCAGCCCTGTTCAGAAAATGGCTAGCCTAAAGAAATCTGCGTTTCCCAAGATCACATCCCCCTCATCCCCTGGGACAGCTTGTATCCAAACACTAGTAGATAATGGGGGTTAAAAAGGTCTGGTTTTCTCACCCCAAATGGGGACAACTTTGAAGAGCCATCCCAGCCACAATGCTCCTCACACGGTCAGCTGACATCTTGTGACTGTACCAAGCCCAAATGCTCCCTGTGCTCAGTCCTGCCTCCTTCCCGCTCTGCATACATGTTGATCATGAAAACACCTGGTATTATACTTCCTGCATAATAATCTTCCAGGGGAAGCCAACCTGAGACAGTGGCATACCTGTAACTAGCAACTTCAAAGCTTTAGCGTTTGATCTTTTCACTACACTATTCATATTCATTTTAACAGAATGTCTCCTTTTTTTTTTTTTTTTTTTTTGCGGTACGCAGGCCTCTCACTGTTGTGGCCTCTCCCGTTGAGGAGCACAGGCTCCGGACGCGCAGGCTCAGCGGCCATGGCTCACGGGCCCAGCCGCTCCGCGGCATGTGGGATCTTCCCGGACCGGCGCACGAACCCGCGTCCCCTGCATCGGCAGGCGGACTCTCAACCACTGCGCCACCAGGGAAGCCCAGAATGTGTCCTTTCTAATGATAAATAAAGAAAAGCACATAAATGCACATAGTAGATGGAGATTATTTTTAAAAAGAAATAGAAAGGCAAATGAAATGCTTAAGTATAATAAAAAATTGAATGTACATTTAGAAATCAGCTGATTCAAGAATGTTGATGATACTTTGAGTAATAAGACTGATTTTATAGGTTTTTGCCACATGGCTCAGTCTTGGACACAAGTCATGGAGAACTGGAGTGCTTGAGTTTCTGGTCTGGAATGCCCAAAGTGTCACAATTTTACACCTGTAATATGTACGTTACAGAATAAAATTTTCAGATTCTTTCAGCTAGTAATGAGTATTATATATTTTCTAGTCTGAACTCTTCATTATACAGACGAAGAAATGGACTTTCAAAGCAGATCAGACTTCCTGAAGATCACAGTTGAGGCAGAGCTTTCCACTGTACTGTGCAGCTGCTCGAAGGTCCCCCAATCCTCCCTCAGCATATACACTCTCCCTTTTGGAATGTCTTACCTGACACCTGCCATTTGCACAGATATCTAATCCCTGATATCCACAAGAAGTTCCATCCAACACTTGTTCTGATAGAAGAATAGGCTGTTCTTTTCCAACAGGAGAGCAAAACAAGGCACATGGTTTTTCTACATACAGAGTGGATAAAAATAAATGAACAAAATTTGTTCCATAAATATTTTTACCTCAAGCTTTATTTTTCAGAACAGTTAGGAGTAAAAAAATATAATCTGATATTAACTGAGTAATGCACTATTAGAATATATAATACTAGAGGGTTATTATAAGTAGTAAATGAGACGATGCCTGAGCAAAAATAGGTATCCAATGAATATTAATCTCCTTCTTAAGAATTATGCCTTCAAATTATTTTTTAAATGTACCATTTATTATTTTCTGGCACTAAACCTCTACCACACACAAACCAAGCATTCTTCGTGAAAAATATTTTGCATACTCCCAGTTTTTGCTCGTATCTTTTGGCATGAAGTCATTTTAATTTTAAGAACATATCAGATTTCTGCCTATTTAAGATTTACTTTATTCATGAAGCCTTTCTTGATGTCTCACTTCTAAATTCCAATACACTAATTTAAAATTCTATGCATTTGGCATTTTCTAATTGAAAAATTAGTAAAGGGAGAAAGAAGAACTTCTAAGATGAACAATTCTTGTAAGATTTTCCATTGCGAGGATGTTTAGCAATGCAATACAATCCCATGAGAACATCCATTGGAATGCACAGTTGCTGAAGTGCTAGCTGGGACTCACCCTCTTCATTGCTTACTCAGAAAGCATGTCAGAATGTATGATGTTTAGGGTGAGAACTACAGTTCTAGGTAAAGAATTCTTGAATGGGTGGCAGTCACCTTCAGTGCTTCCTTAAACAATAAGGTAGGAGGGTTAGAGTTAAAACACTTGCCTATTAGGCTCAGTCAGAAAGTGGCAAAACATTTTTAAAGTGCTGTTTCTATTTCTAAGCATCCTGCAGAGGAGCTGTAGTATTTGGTAACACCAGTAGTAGGATTATCCAAATCAGAAACTTCAGAGCAATTTCCAGGCTACATTACTACTCTATTGGCTTGACACCAGTCAGGCCCTTTACTGTTTATTAAGCTCATACAAATAGAATGGAAAATAGTTTACAGTCTCTGACACTGATCTTCGCTTATGTCTTCAGTAAAGTTCCACGTATGCTGATGGCATTCTATAAATACCAAATAACAGCCAGAGGCATGGAACAGGGTATCACTTGGCAAAGAGAAGACAGACAGTTAAATGAGCCTTCAGAATTGAACATTTCAAACAGTTTTCACATGTGGCTTCTGGATACTGGTCTGAACAATTTTGGGGAGTTGTACCATGGCCTTTAATGTGAATGGTTTTGAAATTTCCCTTTAAGATGCTATTATACGCAGCAATAAAGCAGTTCAGTGTGCTCTCACACCTCAAAGTAGGTTATGTTTATTCAGTGACTACTTACTATGTCGTATCTTTGGAATTAAAAACAGCTGCTGTCATTGCAACACTTTAATAGTGACATATATATACAAACACACACACACACACACACACCTCACTATTCTCTTTCTGGAATTTTCACTGAAGAGAGGAGCAAACCAGATATAAGAATGATGTTGAAAGAAGTTAGTCTAGAATATTCCATTTACATTCTAAGTAAGAACTCAGATAAAAACGTTGTATTCCTCCTTTTACATATTGTCAATTTACTGTACTTACTTTTAGCCTTATAGATGACATCAAAATTTGATACCAGTCTTCCTTCCTGGAGTACACCCTTGAGATTGTGACATTATAGTGATCCATGTAACATGCCAGTACTTGGCAGGCAGGCTCTGTCTTGACTTAAGAGACCACCCCTTTCCAAGGTATGCATTGAACATGGATTTCAGCCAAATTTCAGCACAGAGTGTGCAAAATACCTGAATGTTAAAGCCATGCACCATTTTTCCTCTAAAAATAAATGTTCACTACTGTATTGATACCTTATATTTAATTCTGTTAGCCAGAGATTCATGTGTTACCTAAAAAAACAGAAATAGCCACTTGCATTTTAAAGTATCGAAAACTTGGGGTTTTTAAAAGACTTGTATATTTCAATTTCTTCCGTATGGCTCTAATACATAAAAACTATTGTTGTGTCTTTTATTCATCATACAGACTGACATGTTTGATTGATACATGTCACAGAATTATCAAAAATGGTACCCTGCTAATTATATAAATATCTATTAAGGATCATTCTGATGATAAACAACACTTTATAAGAGTCAGGAGCTCCCTTAATTGTGATTTCAAACAGTTTTAATATTTTAAATTGGCCCCCATACAACTCTGATTTTCTTTTAAAATCTGGAGGGAACCTGTTTCCTATCTCTTATTTCACATGTGAGTAAACAGGTCTCAAATTAAGTAAATATTATCAAATCAGACAGCCAGTTGGAGGCAGATGTAGAATTAACCCAGGATCAGATGATGATTTTCAGGATTTGAACTGTCATATTGACTTTATTTTTACCATGAAAAAATATTACTTATATACTTAAATTAATGCAACAAATATCAATCAGAAGCTTAATCACTGCCAGACAGTACACTAGGCACAGACAATAGAGGGAATAGAGATGCATTAAAATCTGCTTCAGCAGGGTCTTGTGGAGCACTTGGCAGGGGTACGTATCCTATATGGAAGATCAGTGGGATTCTTTTTTCCTAGAGAACTTGTCATAAACTGACTCCAGAAAATCAGTAGAAGTTTTCAAGGTAAATAAATGGGGAAAGAGATTAAAGCTTGAGAAAGAAAGGATATTGTGCCAAGAAACGTGCATATTTACAGGCCCAGAATTAAGAAAACATGATGTATCTGAGGGATGAAATGAAATTCGGCCTGGCAGTGCTGGAGATTACAGAAGGGAATGATGGAGATGAGGCCAGAGACGTTAAAGGGGGCAGGTCACAGTAATGGTCTTATAAACCAGGTAATAAAGTTTGAGATTGGTCCTGACAGCAACGGGATTTGTGGAAGGGTATTCCTTGGCACAGTGACTGATGGTTTTGGCCTTCAAAAAGGCCAGCCTGTCTGAAATGAGGAGTAGGGGCTGAAGGAGGGTCAGAGAGACAGTGAGGAAGCCGTTTGAAGAATCCAGGTCAGAGATGGTGCAATCATGAACAAAGATGCTGGCAAACAAAGAAAGGTTTGGACAAATAGGGTGTGTTGATTGATTACAGGGGGATGGGGATTGAGGCAGAAGGATTCTTGCTTAGCTTGGTAATGAGGCTGATCATGATGCTATGCTCCATGAGAGAGCACAGAGAGTGAGAGAAAGGAAAAGGGGAAGGGGCATGTTGAACTTGAACCATGCTGAGTTAGAGATGAATGGGATGCTGAGTGGACAAGTTCATGCAACATAGGGGTAAACAGGTAAGGAGCTCAGGACAGAGAGATCTAGGTTGGAGATAAATGTTTGTGTTCCTTTAGCATTTGGATGATAAACAAAACCTAGTGAATAAGTAAGATTATGCCAAGAAGGACGTTTAGTGAGAAGAGGGGCCAGGATAGGTCACTACAGAAAATTCCCATAAGACATATCATTCTTTCACTAAATATTTATTAAGTGTCTACTCTGTTCAGATACTGCTTACAGTGCTAAACACATAGCAATGCATAAAATACAACTCTTGCTCTAACAATTATTATTTGAGGGGGGACATAAACAAGTAAAATAAAAATATTACGATAGATGATGATAAGGTCTGTGAAAAAAGAATAAAGCAGGGGAAGGAAAAGCACTGAGTCAATATTTATGAAAAGATCAGAAGGAGGTGAGAGAATGAATCATACTGCTATCTGGGAAAAGTAATTCACCAGAGAAAACAACAACTTCCAAGACACTAAGACAGAAGGGAGCCAGTGTGGGTGGCAAGGTGTGATGCGGGCACAGTACAGCTGAACTTAGAGGGTAACAGGAAGCAAGGGAGCTGAGGACCTTAGAGACCATTAGAAGAATTGTGGACTTTTAGTGAGCTGGGAAGACACTGAAGGCTTCTGAATGGAAGAATAACATGACATGACTGACATTTTAAATGCATCACTCTGGCTATGTTGAGACTGAAGGAGGTATGAGGACACAGGCATAAAGAACAGTTAGAGATAGCAGAAGAAGAACTACAATCCTTGAGCCTGTGGAACAAAAACCACACTCACAGAAAGATAGACAAGATGAAAAGGCAGAGGGTTATGTACCAGATGAAGGAACAAGATAAAACCCAAGAAAAACAACTAAATGAAGTGGAGATAGGCAACCTTCCAGAAAAAGAATTCAGAATAATGATAGTGAAGATGATCCAGGACCTCGGAAAAAGAATGGAGGCAAAGATTGAGAAGATGCAAGAAATGTTCAACAAAGATCTATAACAATTAAAGAACAAAGAAACAGGGCTTCCCTGGTGGCGCAGTGGTTGGGAGTCCGCCTGCCGATGCAGGGGACGCGGGTTCGTGCCCCGGTTCGGGAGGGTCCTGCATGCCACGGAGCGGCTGGGCCCGTGAGCCATGGCCACTGAGCCTGCACATCCGGAGCCTGTGCTCTGTAGCAGGAGGGGCTGCAGCAGTGAGAGGCCTGCGTACCGCAAACAAACAAACAAACAAACAAACAGAGATGAACAATACAATAACTGACATGAAAAATACACTAGAAGGAATCAATAGCAGAACAACTGAGGCAGAATGGAAAAGTGACCTGGAAGACAGAATGGTGGAATTCATTGCTGTGGAATGAAAAAAGAATGAAAAGAAATGAAGACAGCCTAAGAGACCTCTGGGACAACATTAAATGCAAAAACATTCGCATTATAGGCATCCCAGAAGGAGAAGAGAGAGAGAAACAACCCTAGAAAATATATAAAGAGATTATAGTCAAAAACTTCCCTAACATGGGAAAGGAAATAGCCACGCAAGTCCAGGAAGCGCAGAGAGTCCCATACAGGATAAACCCAAGGAGAAATATGCCGAGACACATAGAAATCAAATTGGCCGGCTTCCCTGGTGGTGCAGGGGTTGAGAGTCCACCTCCAGATGCAGGGGACATGGGTTCATGCCCCGGTCTGGGAAGACCCTACATGCCATGGAGCGGGTGGGACTGTGGGCCATGGCCGCTGAGCCTGCGTGTCCGGAGCCTGTGCTCCGCAATGGGAGAGGCCACAACAGTGAGAGGCCTGCGTACAGCAAAAAAAAAAAAAAAAAGAAAAAAAAATTGGCAAAAATTAAAGACAAAGAAAAATTATTGAAGCAGCAAGGGAAAAACGACAAATAACAAACAAGGGAACTCCCATAAGGTTAACAGCTGATCTCTCAGCAGAAACTCTACAAGCCAGAAGGGAGTGGCATGATATACTTAAAGTGATGAAAGGAAAGAACCTATAACCAAGATTACTTTACCCAGCAAGGATCTCATTCAGATTTGATGGAGAAATCAAAAGGTTTACAGACAAGCAAAAGCTAAGAGAATTCACCACCAACAAACCAACTCTACAACAAATGCCAGAGGAACTTCTCTAAGTGGGAAACAAAGAAAGAAAAGGACCTACAAAACCAAACCCAAAACAATTAAGAAAATGATAATAGGAACATACATATTGATAATTACCTTAAATGTGAATGGATTAAATGCTCCAACAAAAGACACAGGTTTCCTGAATGGATACAAAAACAAGACCCATATATATGCTGTCTACAAGAGACCCACTTCAGACCTAGGGACACATACAGACTGAAAGGGAGGGGATGGAAAAAGATATTCCATGAAAATGGAAATCAAAAGAAAGCTGGAGTAGCAATACTCATATCAGATAAAATAAACTTTAAAATAAAGAATGTTACAAGAGACAAGGAAGAACACTACATAATGATCAAGGGATCAATCTAAGAAGAAGATATAACAATTATAAATATATATGTACCCAACATAGGAGCACCCCAATACATAAGACAAATGCTAACAGCTATAAAAGAGGAAATGGACAGTAACACAATAATAGTGGGGGACTTTAACACCTCACTTAACACCAATGGACAGATCATCGAAACAGAAAATTAATAAGAAAACACAAACTTTAAATGACACAATAGACCAGATAGATTTAATTGACATTTATAGGACATTCCATCCAAAAACAGCAGATTACACTTTCTTCTCAAGGGCGCACAGAACGTTCTCCACGATAGATCACATCTTGGGTCACAAATCAAGCCTCAGTAAATTTTAGAAAACTGAAATCATATCAAGCATTTTTTCTGACCACAACACTATGAGATTAGAAATCAATTACAGGGAAAAAATCGTAAAAAACACAACCACATGGAGGCTAAACAGTACGTTATTAAATAACCAAAAGATCACTGAGGAAATCAAAGAGGAAATCAAAAAATACCTAGAGACAAATGACAAAGAAAACACGAAAATCCAAAACCTATGGGATGCGGCAAAAGCAGTTCTAAGAGGGAAGTTTATAGCTATACAAGCCTACCTCAAGAAACAAGAAAAATCTCAAATAAACAATCTAACCTTACACCTAAAGGAACGAAAGAAAGAAGAACAAACAAAACCCAACGTTAGCAGAAGGAAAGAAATCATAAAGATCAGAGCAGAAATAAATGAAAGAGAAACAAAGAAAACAATAGCAAAGATCAATAAAAATAAAATCTGGTACTTTGAGAAGATAAATAAAATTGATAAACCATTACCCAGACTCAACAAGAAAAAGGGAGAGGACTCAAATCAATAAAATTAGAAATGAAAAAGGAGAAGTTACAACAGACACCGCAGAAATACAAAGCATCCTAAGAGACTACTGCAAACAACTCTATGCCAATAAAATGGACAACCTGGAAGAAATGGACAAATTCTTAGAAAGGTATAACCTTCCAAGACTAAAACAGGAAGAAATAGAAAATATGAACAGACCAATCACAAGTAATAAAATTGAAACTTTGATTAAAAATCTTCCAACAAACAAAAGTCTGGAAGCAGATGGCTTCACAGGTGATTTCTATCAAACATTTAGAGAAGAGCTAACACCCATCCTTCTCAAACTCTTCCAAAAAATTGCAGAGGAAGGAACACTCCCAAACTCACTCTATGAGGGCACCATCACCCTGATACCAAAACCAGACAAAGATACTACAAAAAAAGAAAATTACAGACCGATATCACTGATGAATATAGATGCAGAAATCCTAAATAAAATACTAGAAAACAGAATCCAACAACACATTAAAAGGATCATACACCATGATCAAGTGGGATTTATCCCAGGGATGCAAGGATTCTTCAGTATACTCAAATCAATCAATGTGATACACCATATTAACAAACTGAAGAATAAAAACCATATGATCATCTCAATAAATGCAGAAAAAGCTTTTGACAAAATTCAACACCCATTTATGATAAAAAAAACTCACCAGAAAGTGGACATAGAGGGGACCTACCTCAACATAATAAAGACCATATACGACAAACCCCCAGCACACATCATTCTCAATGGTGAAAAACTGAAAGGATTTCCTCTAAGGTCAGGAATAATACAAGGATGTCCACTCTTACCACTATTATTCAACAAGTTTTGGAAGTCCTAGCCACGGCAATCAGAGAAGAAAAGGAAATAAAAGGAATACAAACTGGAAAAGAAGAAGTAAAACTGTCACTGTTTGCAGGTGACATGATACTATATATAGAGAATCCTAAAGATGCCACCAGGAAACTACTAGAGCTAATCAATGAATTTGGTAAAGTACCAGGATACAAAATTAATGCACAGAAATCTCTTGCATTCCTAAACACTAATGATGAAAAATCTGAAAGAGAAATTAAGGAAACACTCCCATTTACCACTGCAACAAAAAGAATAAAATACCTAGGAATAAACCTACCTAGGGAGACAAAAGACCTGTATGCAGAAAACTATAAGACACTGATGAAAGAAATTAAAGATGATACCAACAGATGGAGAGATATACCACGTTCTTGGACTGGAAGAATCAATATTGTGAAAATGACTCTACTCCCCAAAGCAATCTACAGATTCAATGCAATCCCTATCAAATTACCAATGGCAATTTTTACGGAACTAGAACAAAGAATCTTAAAATTTGTATGGAGACACAAAAGACGCCAAATAGTCAAAGCAGTCTTGAGGGAAACGGAGCTGGAGGAATCAGACTCCCTGACTTCAGACTATACTACAAAGCTATAGTAATCAGACAATATGGTACTGGCACAAAAACAGAAATACAGATCAATGGAACAAGAGAGAAAGCCCAGAGATAAACCCACGCACCTATGGTTAACCAATCTATGACAAAGGAGGCAAGGATATACAATGGAGAAAAGACAGTCTCTTCAATAAGTGGTGCTGGGAAAACTGGACAGCTACATGTAAAAGAATGAAATTAGAACACTCCCTACCACCATACATAAAAACAAACTCAAAATGGATTCGAGACCTAAATGTAAGACTGGACACTATAAAACTCTTAGAGGGGGGCTTCCCTGGTGGTGCAGTGGTTAAGAATCCGCCTGCCAATGCAGAGGACACGGGTTCGAACCCTGGTATGTGAAGATCCCACATGCCGCGGAGCCACTAAGCCCGTGCGCTGCAACGACTGAGCCTGCGCTCTAGAGCCCGTGAGCCACAGCTACTGAGCCCACGAGCCGCAACTACTGAGGCCCGTGTGCCTATAGCCTGTGCTCCGCAACAAGAGAAGCCACTGCAATGAGAAGCCCACACACCACAACGAAGAGTAGCCCTGGCTCGCTGCAAGTAGAGAAAGCCTGCACTCAGCAACAAAGACCCAATGCAGGCAAAAAAAAAAAAAAAAAAAAAAAAAACCAAAAAAAAGCCCCCAAAAAAACCAAAAAAAAAACCTCTTAGAGGAAAACTTAGGAAGAACACTCTGACATAAATCACAGCAAGATCTTTTTTGATCCACCTCCTAGAGTAATGGAAATAGACAAAAATAAACAAATGGGAACTAATGAAACTTCAAAGCTTTCGCACAGCAAAGGAAACCATAAAGAAGACGAAAAGACAACCCTCAAATGGGAGAAAATATTTGCAAATGAATCAACAAAGGATTAATCTCCAAAATATATAAACAGCTCATGCAGCTCAATATTAAAAAAAGAAACAACCCAATCCAAAAATGGGCAGAAGACCTAAACAGACATTTCTCCAAAGAAGATATACAGACGGCCAGGAAGCACATGAAAAGCTGCTCAACATCACTAATTATTAGAGAAATGCAAATCAAAACTACAATGAGGTATCACCTCACACTAGTTAGAACGAGCAGCATCAGAAAAGCTACAAAGAACAAATGCTTGAGAGGGCGTGGAGAAAAGGGAACCGTCTTGCACTGCTGGTTGGAATGTAAACCGATACAACCTCTATGGAGAACAGTACAGCCTTAAAAAACTAAAAATAGAATTACCATATGATCCAGCAATCCCACTACTGGGCATATACCCAGAGAAAACCATAATTCAAAAAGACACATGAACCCCAATGTTCATTGCAGAACTATTTACAATAGGTAGGTCATGGAAGCAACCTAAATGCCCATCGACAGACAAATGGATAAAGAAGAAGTGGTACATATTTACAATGGAATATTACTCAGCCATAAAAAGGAACTAAATTGGTTTATTTGCAGAGATGTGGATGGATCTAGAGATTGTCATACAGAGTGAAGTAAGTTAGAAAGAGAAAAACAAATATCATATATTAATGCATATATGTGGAATGTAGAAAAATGCTACAGATGAACCGGTTTGCAGGGAAGAAATTGAGACACAGATGTAGAGAACAAATGTATGGACACCAAAGGGGGAAAGCAGCGGGAGCTGGGTGTGGTGGTGTGATGAATTGGGAGATTGGGATTGACATGTATACACTGATGCATATAAAATGGATGACTAATAAGAACCTGCTGTATAAAAAAAGAAAGAAAATAAAATGCAAAAATTAAAAAAAAAAAGAACAGTTAGACAGCTACTACAATCATCCAGGTAAGACACTGTTGCTTATATCAGGGTGGCAGCTCTGGAGATATTGGGCAATAATCAGATTCTGGATGTATTTTAAAGATAGGGCTCATATGACTTTACTGCTATTTTGAATGTACAGTAAAAGAGAACTAAATGGAAAATGAAGACTCCAAAGTTTGTTGGTTGAAGCATCTGGAAATATAGAATTAACCTTTATTAAAAGGATGGTGTGAATAGAAGACTATTCTATTCTATTCTTCTTTCTATAAAGAAACAGTATGTTTGGAGGCCATGTGTGGGGGAAGAAAGCATGATATGTAGGAAGCAGTGAAACAAGGGCAATATCTGGAGCACAGAGGAAAAGACAGTGAGGTTTTATATGAGGCAGGAGACAAGAGAAGGAATCAGGCTAAAGAAGGTCTTGCTGAGCATGTCATGTTGTGAAATTTGGCCTCTACCTGAAGAGTTATGGCAAGTCTCTGAAATGCATTAACTGGGAGATTAGAATGAGCCAATTTGCACTTTACATAAAGATCTCTAGTTCTACCTCGTGCTACCCCTTTACAGGGACACCCATCCCTCTCCCACCACCACCCCTAACTCCTGGTAACCACTCATCTATCTGTTTTCCATCTCGATACTTTTGTGGCTTCAAGAATGTTATATAAGAGGAATCATACAGTGTGAGACATTTTGAGATTGGGTTTTCCTACTCAGCATAATGCTGTGACATCCACCAGGTCACTGCATATGTTAACAGAGTGTTCTGTGTACTGTTGCATAATACCCCATGGCACAGATGTACCTCAGTTTGCTAACCCTGCAGCTACTTAGAACCTTTTTGATTGTTTCCAGTGTTTGGCTATCGAAAATAAAGCTGCTGTGCCCATTTGTGTTCAGCATTTTTTTGTGGTTGCAAATTTTCATTTCTCTGAGATAGATAACCAAGACTGTGTTTTCTAAAGTGTATGCTTAGTTACTTAAAGAAACTGCCAAGCTAATTTTCAGAGTGGCTGCTCCATTTTACCTTCCTACCAGCAACGCATGAGAGATCTAGTTTCTCTTCATCCTCACCAGCATTTTGTATTGTCACCCTTTTTAAATTTATCTCATTGGTGTATAATATCTGTATTTTTAAAATATATTTTTAGTCAGTGCTTGTGGTTATTGTATGTCAGTAAAGGTAGAAAAAACAGAGCTCTGAAATACCTAGAATATAAACTGTAAAACAATATTTACCACTATTGTAAAGCACCTTGCAAACCTAGAAGTCTACATAACTAAGATGGTGGCGATCTGGTTGGTCATACCTTCATCCGTGACAGCGTGCCACTGAAGTACATGCTTTGGGTACGAAGTTCTAACACTATAGGCCTGACATTGCCAGTCTCTGAATCCAGGCAAACCTGCAGGACAAGGTGGATTCTCACATATTCTGTATTGTTTTCTGGGACCATTACAATCCCTTGCTTCAGAACCTAGCCTAGAAAAGATAGTACAAATAATCAATTTTATCTTTTTTTATGTTAACTACTCATTTAAAAAAATCAAAAGGCAATATATTAATAAGGTATAATCCTTTATATTAAATCTACTTTTGAAAAAGTGGACAGATTAAATGATTGGTAATTGGTAGGAAATCCATATGTTTATTTAAAAATATATATTTTTTCCAACCTTTGAGCCATTTAATTTCCAAAATACACGAGAAACAAAAGCCCATTTGCCATGAAAATGATATAGAAGGGTAAAGGGCAGAAGTTGGGGGCAAAGTAGAAAGCCTGTACTTCCCATGAAAGAGTGGGGCTAAGAATTATTAAGGAGTTGCTTCTAAGGTTTTCACATACATTCTTTAAAATCTCTTGTTGAGGAACTGGGCCACTGAATCCACACCAAAGTTAAAGCATAAAGCTGAAATGACTTTCTCACACATTTTCCTAGGATCACTCTAGGAATGATGGAGACAAGCAAGCTGATCTTGGACGCTCCCTATCCATACACGTGCTCAGCAGGATTTCACTTCTCATCATTCTTAGCTTCTACTGACACTCATGTTGCCCTCATTCCCTCTCTTTCTGAAGTCCTATCAGCTTCCGGCTTCTCTCACAGTTCCTTTTAATGGTGACTTACTTTTTCTAACACATCTCTCCCTGCTTATTTCAACACATTTTAAAATTTGATTTGTACCAAAACACCACTCTGTGTAGTGTTCAATTATTTGTTCTTAGAAAGTTTGGTCTTATTTTCTTCTTTGAAGGGAGATTTTACATAAAATAATTTGAGGGACTTTTCTGTTTTCCAAAGTGGAGTGAGGTTTGAGAAGTTTCTTTGGCCCCCAACATGGTTTATCAGTAAAACCTTTTAATTTCAAACTTGAAGAAAACAATGCCCTCCCCCAATCCAGGAACTTTGCGTTTACCCAGGACATTTGCGCTCTCGACTGCTGATCCCAGAACTGCAGGTTCGGCTACAGGGACTCCACATGCTCCACTCTCCAGCCACGAGTCCAGGTGCTGAGGTCCTGCTGGTACACTCTCCAGCCTTACACCACTATTCCAAAAGTTATGTCTTAGGTGAACAAATCAGGGCACAACGGAAAATCATTCACTGGCCTATAGAGTCACTGGAATTGAGATTAAATCAGGTCTGCTAAGAGCCTCAAACGTGTGGAATTGAAAAAGACCAAAAATAAGTTGACACGTGCTTATTGTCATAGTAATACACTGGTCCAGTTCTCATGTCAGATCATACAGTCTTGTCATAAGAACAGCACACAGATATTTGTACTATAGCCCTGAGAATTCAGTACTTGTGACGGAGATAGGGCAAAGAAGGAATCTGGGGTTGTACAGCCAGGAAGAAAAACTAACACATTTTAAGAAACATAACAATTTAAAAGAGAGGACCAAAAAAGCATAGGGTCAAGTATAAATATAAGAATGGTACGTAAGATATAAATGTCTTTAACTAGACTGAAGCAGACATTTTAGCAAATTTAGCAATTTTGATTTAAACTGTCAGTGATTCAGGGTACTCTCCTTGTAACTTAAAAAGAAGGAGTATGACTCAATTTTAGCACTTTCCTTTATATTGTTTTTTTTTTTTCTGAAAGTTTCTGTCAAATTCAAGCATTAGCATTACAGCAAATTTTCTTTCAAAAGCTGTTCATTTGAAAGACTTGAACAATTTGACTTTTTGAAATTCTATCATTTCATTTCAATTGTTCTATAGGTTATTTGGTATCTATTAACTGAGAAAGACAGCAAAGAAAGAAGAGAAAGGAGTGTGTTCATTCTCTTTTTTATATTTATTTTATTATTAACTTTAAACAAAAACAGCCAAAGAGGCTGTTTCTGTGGCTACCGAGGAATGGTTGCCAGGACTTTGTGGACAGATTATTATAATTTCTCTTTATTCCTGGAAAATCAGATCTATCATGATCATAGCAAACATATTAAAGGTAAAAATTAATTAAACAAAACCATGTTGGAAATAAGTAAAGATTAAAAAATTTTAGATAAATGATTGTATAGTCACAAGGGTTGAGCAATCTGATCCTTCCAGTCCTAAACGATATTTTGCACTAATGGCAACATGATTTATAAGGGATTTTGAAGAAATTATAGCAGCTCTCTGATTCTTAGTTTTCCCATTTCAAAATGTGAATGATAATCATACTGATATTTACCTAATAGAATTTTCAGAAGTTGAATGAAACTAAGCACAATGCATAGTCCTTAGCAAAGATTTAATAAAGATTAACTATAATAAAAATACTAATAACAAATTATATATCATTATATTAATTTTATTAATAAGTTTCCAGAAATCTCACCAAAATTCTATTCATTCTGACCTTAACTGATCTGTTTCTTTAACACTTATTTTGATAATATGTTTTTAAATGCTGTTTTTAGAAGAGAGAATTTAAAAAACTATGCTACGTAGTTTTGTGTGAGCCCAGTTAATGCTTTTCTATGCAATAATCAGTTCCTGCAGATTTTCTCTAATAATGTCAGATTTTAAATTCAACCTTTTTTGGATTCAAGGAGTTTTAAATCCAGGCTTGGGAAAAAACAAAACAAAACCTCAACAACTCAGAGTGTATTGACATGCTAAGATTGTCATTAAATAAATTGAGATTTTATATGAAGATTCAGTCTCAAAATTGCAAAAGGAGGAAAACAAACAGACCTTGTGAAAACTTTTAAACAACTTACTGGTTTTAAGGATTTAATGACATTATGCCATTCATGGAAAAAAAAAAATCCAGTGTGAAAGCTGTCAAACTTCAATTGGTCAAGTTGTTTTGGCCTAGGTGAAGGGTGTTTCCCTGAGTGCATATCACAGCTCCTCGCCCATTTAGCAATAAGTTGGCATTGAAAGGCTGGGCTAGAGTTCACAGCTGACTAAAAATATTCTGGGAAAGACCCAGATCTAGAGTTGCACGTCATTTAAACTAGACACGTCTGGCAGATGAAGAGAAATGGAAACAGATATGCAAGCCAAATTTGCATACACAAATAAGTGAAATTTAAAGAAAGCATAGTATAATAGTTAAAGTTCATCCCCTTGCAGATAACCAGATCTCTGGACAAAACTAAGGAGAACCTGCTTTTCTGTCTTCTAGGTGGTGCTGTGTTTCAACACTGGGCAAAGTGTTAAATGTTTTGTTTAAACTATTATACAAAATAGTCTATTCGGTTTTACATAAAATGATCCTAATGCTGCTTTTCATGAATTTTCTAGCAGGATTTTTTGTTTCATTTGTATTTTTTAGCTTCAAAAAATTATATTATGCATGATTTAAAAAACTCAAAATTTCTCATATCAAATAATTCAGTCTGATTTATGAGAATGCTAAGGAAATATACAGTATAGTTTATTTCTGGGACAGTACATGACCTAAAAAAGTTTGACTATATTTCTATTCTCTCAAATTTCTATGGGAATATGTCTAGGAAGTTGATGAAAACATCCAATTGGAAGGGGTTCATGAAGATGACAAAGGAAACATTATTCTCTAAACAAATCTTTTTGTACATACATTGTTAGATAAAAGAAGAGGAAGAAAGAAGGCAATAAACTGTTACCATATGCAAATTTGTGACTGTAAGGATATTACATCCTTCATTTTTTCAATAAAGAACAATGGTGGTAATTTCATCCTTTAGGAACTTAGGAAAGTAAATAATTGAAATATATTATGTAGCATCCTTCAAAACAGTCTAAAATTCTAGTACGTTGTATTTAGCTTTCCTTCCCCATCCTCCAATTCCTAGAAAATATTTTAAGTAAAAAACATACATTTCTTGGTTTAAACCAAATCATTTATCAACTCTTGGATCTTTGTTAATATAAATGTAAATACAGATGATAGTAGAGAAAAGGAGAAGAAAGAAAACAGGCTGCTTTTAATTTGGAAAATGCTGTCTATAAATAGTAGATAAATCCCTATCCTCAAAATCATTTTGATTTGGGACTTCCCTGGTGGTCCAGTGGTAAAGAATCCACCTTACAATGCAGGGGACACAGGTTCGATCCCTGGTCAGGGAACTAAGATCCCACATGCCATGAGGCAACTAAGTCCACGGGCCACAACTACTGAGCTCACGCGCCTCAATGACAGAGCCTGCGTGCCACAAACTACAGAGCCCATGCACCTTGGAGCCTACGTGCCACAACTAGATAGAGAAAACCTGCACGCCACAACTAGACAGAAGCCCATGAGCCGCAGCGAAGAGCCCATGCGCCGCAACTAAAGACCCGACGCGGCCAAAAATAAATTAAATAAATAAATAAAATCTCTTAAAAAAATCATTTTGAGTCATAGAATTCTGGTCAGCACCTTCTCGGACTTAATTATATACTCTTAGATGAACTAGTTATACACCTAAATTAACATCACTAGAGTGTAACACATTACAAAATTCTCAGCTTTGTTTCTTGGTTTGCCATGTACTGAACTAGCAGTGTTTAGCGCAAGGTTGCAAGCATCCAAATATTTTATCCCTACAGCCCTCAACTGCAGAGTGTTGGAAGCTATTGTCATGATGGCTCCTACAACAGCTGGAACAGATGGATAGTTGAAGAAGCCCATATGGCCTGAGGAACTGAGAAGTTCATTAGTTATTTCAATACACAAAGCATTACAGAACCAAGAGAATATCATTAGCACAATTATAGGGAAATAAAACATTTACGTTTAATGAGTAATTAAAATTTTGATTGCTGAAAAAATAAGTTTATTTTAGAGAACTAAAGAATGCAATTTATTCTCATAAATATCAGAAGAAAAAAATAGTAGAAAAATATTTAGGACACCAGATTATAAAAATGAACAGATTTTATATTGCTAATGAAGAACTAAGTAAGACAAATGGGTTGTGTGATGTGTGAAGACATGTGGCTGAATATTTGGTTATCTCTATTTATTACTGCTTTTGTGTTTCAGGGATGATGGAAATTATTGCTGGTGCAGAGTTTTATGACTCAAGCAATAAATTACTCAGCATAATACCATGAGGCTTGCCCAATATACATACATTATTGTACTTTTGTGTATAATTTAAAAATAATACAAATCCAAATTCTGACGCTCCATATAAGCTCACAGAAAACACATTTGGCAGTCTGTAAACAACTGACTGATATTCACAGAAGTTCTCTTTCAAGGAACCATTTTCTTACTGATTATATCTAGTGATAAAATATTTCTAGTCCTTTTTTATTATTTGGGACTTAATTTGTACATTTTTCTTTTTCTCATTAAAGAAATCACAAAAGTAATATGACTACATGCTGTACATTTTTCTTTTTCTCATTAAAAAAATCACAGAAGTAATATGACTATATGCTTATGTCAAACAATCCAGAAATGTCAGGAGAAAAGTTATATTCACCCTCACTTCCCATTGCTTTATTCCATCCATCAATTCCACATCCCTCCCAAGAGTCAACTGCTAATTATAGTTTGGCGTTTATATTTTCAAACCATTTTCTATGAGTTTAAAAATATATACTCTGTGTGTATACTCACATCTGTATGCAAATTGTTTTTTTCCCTAACTCTCAAACGGTATCATATAAACTATCAGTTTTTTCTGACATGTCTCTATACTAACTATCATGTCTTGTAGATGTTTTCAGTTTAATACATATATATTTACCTCATTCTGTTAACAGCTACACTGGAACCATTCCTCTCCTGATGAATATTTTTGTTGTACCTCATTTCTCACCACAGCAAGTTGCATCCTGACATAAGCATGTGTGTGCGTGTGTTCGTGTGTGTACATGCACACGTGCCTAGCTTTTTGCACAGGTGTAAGTATTTACTTAGGACAAAATTCTAGAAGTGGAATTGCTAGATTTCCATTTCTGTCCATTTTTCAAATTGATGTGCTTTTAAACTAGCCCTCTACATAACTTAATTTTTTTCACTAAGTAATTCACCCCAAGTAATCTTTATGTTGTTGATTGTTTTCAAATGTAATAAAAATTCATGTTCTTCAGAGGCAAGTTTTCTGATCTTACATCTAATGAGTAAAGTAATAACTGTTCTACTTTCCCTTCATAGAATAAAAATTAGAAAATTATGTAAACTATTGAATGGTTATCTTTTGATTAAATTAACTGTAATTACAAGTTTATATGGGATCTAATGCCTTAATATTCTTCAAAAGAAAATTAATTTTCAACAGCAATTGAAATGATCTGGAAATGTGTACTAATACATTTCCATAGCCTTATGAAACACATTAGATTAAACAACTTAGACAGCCATATGTTTACTAATCCCCCAGAATATTTTATTTATGATGCTTGAAATGACAAGGGAAAACTATACCTGGTGGCTCTCCTAAGACAATATTTTATACTTTAAAGGATTCATTAGCTGAGTTTTACTATTTATGATTTATTTGTGAATCTTTTACTTATGTGTAATTTAATAGTAAAATATTCCATTTTTGTTAAAGTAATACATACATCCAACTCTCCACATTGTCATAATCAACAATAAAAAATTACTGCATTGGTATTTTAAAAACCCATGGATTTGCAAAAATATAAGTGTTAAAATTGAAAATAGAGAAAATGCTGAAACTTTATATATACTGAAAGTATTACACTGGTGTTAAGAAAGATACATATGTAACTGGTAGAAGAAAATGTCTTACCAGTTACACTCATAACTAGTAAGGAGAAAATGCAAGTTTCTTAAGTTTCACTTAATATTCTTATTAATTTCAGGCAGCACCAATGACTTACCTTACCAGTGTCACAATCAGTTCCATCCATTGGTGGATCTAGTTTGGTTCTGCATTCTTTTTCCCCTTCTACCTTGCACCACAACCCTGTGCAAATAACATGCTGAAAACAAGGGTATAATAACTAATAAGGGGAAGGCATCACATTTTTGAGGTTAAGTCAATAAGGTTTGAGAGAGCTCTTTTAACAGAACATCAGAAATGATTTGAAGAAAAATATACTTTAGGTACTTTTAATATTAAACTTATAATTGAAATAGTGTATGGCTTATTTATAGTGATGAGAAGACTGATAAAAATAGAAAATCTGTTTCATAAATTTAACTATTTTAAAATTACTTTAAATAAAACACATGTGATTACACAAGATTAAGTAGCTACAGCAGAAAACTGTAAGCTAAAAATCATTATTTATACCATTATATGAACCAGGCTAGAAAAATTAAAGTAATAAGCTTATGGTATGAATTTAGTGCCTCCTGTCTTAAAGCCTGTCCTCACTTATGCTTTGCTGTATGCCGACAAGCCATGTTAGTACTTCATTATTTCATCAAATAGCCTTGGCCCCTGATGCAATACAGAGACTCTCAGTGGGCATATTTCCCTTGTTATCAGTCATTTTTACCTCAGTATGAATAAGTTCTAGGTATCCAGAATACATTTAACTTTTTCTAGGGAAAAGTTGAGGGAACAAACAAAAAATAGTGAGATAAAACAGCATAAACACAATACTGAAAGAAGAGAACTCTATACTTGTGGCCACCCAGAGACAGATAAAGAGGCAAAACTACCACATTCTTAAGGACTTTCTATTTCTATAGGATGGCTGAAGTTTTTAGATACAAGCATGTTATTAACAAATTACACAGAAATATCAAATCCATGCGGCATACTTAAAGCGACTGGAGTAAACTATCTTGAAGATGATAGTGTGACTACCTATCCAGATATTTGGAGTAAAGGCTGGAAGAAAGCAGGTTGATAAGGACAGAACAAGTAAGTGTTGATGTGAAAGACAGTCTTGAAAGGGTGAGAAGACCAGTCAGATGGGAGGAGGCATATAAGGGTAGGGAGTAGGGAACAAGATTTTAAAGACAGAAAAACCTGTCAGATCCTGAATGCCAGGACTCCATATTTGGAGGAAAAAAGAAATCATTCAGCAGTTGACCAGCAGGTTGATAAGATAAAAAGGTTATTTTAGGGGGTTTACTCTGGCCTTGGTGTTCAAAACAAACTGAAAATCACTGTAAAGTTAAAATTAACTTATGACTCAAATCTACTAAATACTTTGGGAATCATAAATTTAAACTAAGATTTCAAGCAGGTCTATTACAACTGTCCGAATTTGTTACAACTCCCCAAATATTATTTTCCTATTCTTTCTTTATTTAAAAATTTAGATTTCTGAAATGTTTGTAAGTTCTTGAAAATTCAATAGTCTATGGCAGGAGTGTGATATATTCTATTTACACTATTTTATGTGCTGTGACAGATAGTTTTTCTGCTTCAAAATATTTCATACAAATATATCTTATTATATTTAGGATATGATTTAGCTTAATTTCTTTGCTTTCATTTCACATATCATTTAGCAAAAATTCATCCAGGAACTAATTTTAAAGAATGCCTAAATGAAATAGCTTCTCTGCAATATTTTAGACTCTTGAAAATAAGCAGAGAGGTTAATTGTTTATTGTGTACTTTTGTGGACACATTTATATTTGAATTAATAGATATCTAACCTGAGAATTTTAGTTCCTAAAAGTTTTTATTTTTTTCTCCAAGACACTCTTGTTAATGATATTTTATAATTATGGGGTCAAATGCTGAATTTTCCACCAAAGAAGAATTTTGCTTTACTAATATTCAGTAAGGCTTAGTTGTGCTATAACATGAATTATTTTAGTCAAGTTCATTAGTTAACCAATGCATATCGAACTAAAAAGCAAATCTTGTCTATGTTGTAGTTTTAAAATCATACTTGCTTGTTGAACACTGTGGTGGTCTAAATTCTGACCTTCCACCATTATCTGCTGTTCAAAACAGCAGGTACTCTAACTGATTCTCACTTGAGGCACTGAGAGCATAAAAGCAAACCTGGCAGCTTTTCAAGATAAGCACAGTCATACAGAATATATCTCTCATAGAGGAGATCTCTTTACCCTTTATGTCCTACAGTTCTGGGAGTCTTTTGGTAAGTAAATTACAGCCTCATTCTGAAAGATAGCTCAGATTCAGGATTCAAACCAAACTGTAAAAAGTAAGGCAATAAAATAGTGAAGAAATGGAATGGACTGTTTTCTCCTTGAGAAGTGCAACATCTCAGATGCGTGATGTTAGAGCTATGTAATACCAAGCCCTTTCTTAAGAGGAGCAGGACTGGGTATTTTGTTAGAACCAAACACTCTGTATGTTACACAGGCCAGAGTCAAACCTTCTTTTCAACTTAATTACTGAAATCACTTACTATGTCAATTAAGAAAAGAACTTCAAAACTTAAAATGCTGTGTACAGGAATCCAGGACAGAAATGCACAACTCAGCATTCCTTGTAAACTAATAAAAATAATACAACATTCCTTTTTTATTCCTCTATAATAAGAAATGATCCTTAAAAGCATATATAAATTTGGATGTTTATCTCAAGAAGCCTTTTAAAAAGTTTATATGAAAAAAAATATTTTCAATGGAAAAATTTAAATGGACATGGATTAACTGTCCATGTATAGATATCATAAAATTTATCTTCAAAGACAACCTGTGTCCATGTCTGTCTTTATAGCAAATAGTTCCATTAAGATGTTTTGAATTTTATGTTAAAATAAAAAAATCTTAAGTGCATATGCATGGAAGTAGCAATTAAATCTCAGACATGTAACTCCTTGTTCATCCATAAATTATCTTTCAAACTACAATCTCAATAATGTAACATTTGATTGCAAGTGTAACTCAGTATGGAATAATATTTTCAAAAACAATCTTTTCTATCACAGAACAGTTTGGTATTATTAAGGATGGAAGAGGAAGAAAGTAAGGGAGAGAGAAAGAGAGGTATTAAAAAAATAGAATACGAAGACTCAAAAGAAATTTAAAAAACTGAAATCTAGTTTTTTATGAATACTAATAAAATTGAAAATCAAGAAAAAAAGAGAAGGCAAAAATAAACACTATTAGGAATAAAAAATGAAGGCATAACTACAGATGACATAAAGTTTAAACAGAAGTAGGAAGACATTATGAACAACTTTATGCCAAAAAACTTTAGAATGAATATGAAATGGAAAAATATTTTTAAAAAATTTACAAAAAACTTGCTAAGGGCTTCCCTGGTGGCGTAGTGGTTAAGAGTCTGCCTGCAGATGCAGGGGACACGGGTTCGTGCCCCGGTCTGGGAAGATCCCACATGCCACGGAGCGGCTAGGCCCGTGAGCCATGGCCGCTGAACCTGCACATCCGGAGCCTCCGCAACGGGAGAGGCCACACCAGTGAGACGCACGCTTACCGCAAAAAAAAACAAACAAAAAAACCCCCCAAAAACTTGCTAAAATGGACCTAAGAAGAAATAGAAAAGCTGAAACTATTGCCTAACCATAGAATAATTAAAAGTGACTGTTAAAAATCTTCCCACAAAGAATACATCTGACCCGAAAACTTAAATTGTCAATTTACATAAACTGTCTAGAGAACAGAAAAAGAAGCAATATTCCTAAACACACTTTATGATACTCAAACCAGAGAGGAGTTTTAAAAGAAAATGAAAATAGTGATCAACCTCATTTACAAACTTATATTTAAATATTCTACACAATTTTTAACAGACGGAATCCAGCAATCCATGAAAAAAGGTAGTGTACCATCATGATCATGTTGAGTTTTTCTTGGAATGCAAGGCTACTATAATATTAGAGATTTGATTAACATAATCAAGCACATCAAAAACTTCAAACTCTATGATTTTTGTATCTCTAGATACATAGCTTGTGACACAATTCAACATCCATTCATTTAAAAAAAAGTTAGCAAACTAACCACTGAGAACACATCTTCAAAATTAATGGACCTCTAGACATCTATAAAAATCTACGGCAAACATCGTTAAAACGCCGTGAAATGCTGAAAGTTTCCTTAGGAAAATAGCAAAGATGGCATCTTGGCACAAACATAAAAAATGTGAATACATGATGTATTCATAGTGGTAAGAGGAAAAAAATAACTGTCAATCTAGAGTCCTGAACTCAGCTAAAATTTTATTCAAGACTGAAGGTTAAATAAAGACTCTTTCAAGGAAACAAAAACTGAGTGTTTACCACCAACAGATCTTCCCAAAAGGAACTTCTAAATTGTGTATTTCAAGAAGAATATGACCTCATAGGAAAGGGCTGAAAACCACTTGTGATCAAAGAACCTGACAAAAGTGAGGATAAATCTAAATAAACATTGATTACATAAAGCAATAATAATTGGACTTTAGCCATTATTATTAACCTTTTTAGTGGGAAGAAATACTAAAAATCTAGCACATTTACATCTCAAAAACTTTATCCCTTAGCAGAAACGATTTGACCACTGACAGTTAAATATTTAAATTTGACGTCTTCTCTTTTACCTCCTTCACTCCATATACTTTATGACTGCTAGAGGTAGGTGTTGAGTAACAGACATGGGAAGAAAAATGTAGTCTATGCATAGCCAACAAATGAAGCAGCACGCTGCAAAGGATCCCTCAATAGAACACATCTTAGAGTGTTAAAGAAAATCAAGGAGTATGAAGAAATTTAGAGAAAGGAGAACTGTCAATACCTAGTTAATGAAGCCCCAAAGAAAAGAAAAAAAAGTGGGAAGGAACTATTTCAAATATTTGAAAGAAAAATGATCCAGAATTTCCTTGTGTGAAAGAGAAATATATTCCTCTTCTGGAATGGTGGAATAAGTTCCCAGAAGACCAACCCTCTGGCAGCTAACAACCATAAACTGTGGAACAAATGCAAAAAACAACTTCCTGGTGGTTCTGGAACGTGAACAAAGGCAGGTAAATTGTTTAGGGGAGCTGACTGGCATAAGTTGAGTTCACCATCTTTGTGGCTTTGACCTGATAGTGGTTTGTGGTCATGGTATGACACAATGGCTAAAGCAACATATGCCATTTTTTAGACGCATGAAGACAGAAACTGATGTAGTCAAAGCTGCCAAAACCTGAAGGGACAATCCCAAAAGGAAGAGAGTCAGAGAAGTTTAGGTCTTTAGGTGGCACCTGTACCATACATGCAAGGGACACACCCCAAATAGCCCAGATAAGGAAAGAGTGAGCTGATCCAACATATGAGGTGCTATCCACAGTAGGCAAGATAGTTTCCAGTTTGAGTCTAACAAACTTAATTCCCTGTGAAAACAAAAACCAAAACACTATTTGGAGGAATATAACAGAATCCAGAGTATCTGCTGCAACAGGGGTCAGCTAACTCTTTCTGTAAAGTGCCAAATAGTACACAGTTTAGGCTTGTGGGCCACACGATCTCTGTTGCAACTATTCATCACTGTCATTGTAGTTTGAAGGCAGCCAAAGAGAACATGTGAACAAATGGGGATAACTGTGTGCTAGTAAAACTTTATTTACAAAAATAGGCAGCCAGTCCCTACCCCATTGTTTGCAAAAAATTAATGTATTAATATATAATATGTTAATGTATTAATATTATAGAATAAAAACATATGTGTACACAAATAATCATTCACAAATCTTCTGAGTAGGCTTACTCATAATAGCTAACATCCCAGATGTCTACTAAGAGGTGAATTGATAAACAAAACAGTATATACCAGTGGAATACTATGCATCAAGAAAAAAGAACTAATTACTCATACACATAAAAAGATACAAAGAATGTCTGACTTTTGAATGCAGAGGAAAATTTGGTTTCTCCAACGTAAAGTAGGAGAGGAGAACAAGAGTAAAAAGTAGAGCATAGGGCTTCCCTGGTGGCGCAGTGGTTGAGAGTCCGCCTGCTGATGAAGGGGACACGGGTTCGTGCCCCAGTCCGGGAGGATCCCACATGCCGCGGAGCGGCTAGGCCTGTGAGCCATGGCTGCTGAGCCTGTGCGTCCGGAGCCTGTGCTCCGCAACGGGAGAGGCCACAACAATAAGAGGCCCACATACCGCAAAAAAAAAAATAATAAAGTAGAGCATAAATAAGAAACACAAACACAAAATAAGCTGACAATAAAAATCCTAAAAAACATTAATTTAAATCAATGTAAAAAATGTTAAACTAGCTGATGAAAGTACCAAAAAATGGTTACATTGGTTTAAACAGAAAAATATAAAATCTAGCAATTGCTCCTCTCTAGTAAACATACCCATCTATCCATACCCATATTTGTATTTATGTTTTATTTGGAAAGGTTGAAGATAAAGATGTGACAAATATTAGCCAGGATAATGGTTTTAATGCCAGAGAAAACAGATTTTAAGACACAAGTCATAAAAAATGCAGAAGAGAAAAACAGATCAACAGATGAAAAACCATAAATATGTATGCACCTATAATATAATTCAACATTATATAAGGTAATAGCTGACAGAAATACAGGGAAAAATAAATAAATCAATAGTTTGAGTGGGATATTTTAACACGTCTGTCAGTTACTAATGGATCAATCAAACCAAATAAGCAAACAGGTATTTTGAATAATAATATACTTCATCTATAGTGACAGATAATGCACTTCAAAAACCACACATTCTTCAGCTGAAGACCTAAATACACATTTCTCCAAAGAAGATATACAGATGGCCAACAGGCACATGAAAAGATGCTTAATAGCTAATTAGTAGAGATATGCAAATCAAAACTACAATGAGGTATCACCTCACACCGGTCAGAATGGCCATCATCAAAAAGTCTACAAATAATAAATGGTGGAGAGGGTGTGAAGAAAAAGAAACCCTCTTACACTGTTGGTGAGAATGTAACTTGGTGTAGCCACTATGGAAAACAGTATGAAGGTTCCTTAAAAAACTAAAAATAGAGTTACCATATGATCCAGAAATCCCATTCCTGGGCACATATCCGGAAAAAACTCTAATTTGAAAAGTTACATGCACCCCAATGTTCATAGCAGTACTATTTACAATAGCCAGGACATGGAAGCAACCTGAATATCAATTGACAGATGACTGGATGTAGAAGATGTGGTGTGTGTATGTGTGTGCGTGCGTTTGTGTATATATACATATATAAATATATATATATATATATATATATATGATGGAATATTATTCAGCCATAAAAAAGAATGAAATAATGTCATTTGTGGCAACATGGACCTACAGACTATCATAGTAAGTGAAGTAAGTCAGACAGAGAAAGATAAATATCATATGACATCACTCATATGTGGAATCTAAAAAAATGATACAAATGAACTTATTTACAAAACAGAAAGAAAACAAACTTACGTTTACCAAAGGGGAAAGAGGGGAAGGGATAAATCGGGAGTTTGGGTTTAATGGATACACACTACTCCATATGAAATAGAGAAACAACAAGGACCTACTGTATAGCACAGGGAACTATATTCAATATCTTGTAATAACTATAATGGAAAGGAATCTGAAAAAGAATATATATATATATATATATATATATATATATATATATACACATACACACACAAAAAAAACCAAAACAAAAACAGCACAACTTAATTGGAGAACTTGATGGATTCAACCACTTCAAAATTTTAAAATGACATTGTATAAAAAGTTAACACACAATGACATACTTTAAGGAAGTGTCACCTAGAATATAGAATATAGAAAGAACTCCTGCAAATCAGCAAGAAAAACAGAAAGTTTAAAAAATGGGCAAAATGGGGCTTCCCTGGTGGCGCAGTGGTTGAGAGTCCGCCTGCCGATGCAGGGGACACGGGTTCATGCCCCAGCCCGGGAGGATCCCACATGCCACGGAGCGGCTGGGCCTGTGAGCCATGGCCGCTGATCCTGCACTTCTGGAGCCTCTGCTCTGCAACGGGAGAGACCACAAAAGAAAAAGGCCAACGAACAAAAAAAAAAAAAAAAAAAAAAAGGGCAAAATGTAAATAGGCAATTTACAAAGATAGAGACCTAAAACATAAAAGCCCACGTCAATAAGAAGGCGTGAAAAAAAATTAGTCCTAAGGAAAAAAATTAAGGAGCTAGATTATCTAGACAAATAATGTGCCATCAAACTCATGTGCTCACATACCGTGTAGGACTAAAGCTCAAAGAATAGGATGAAACTTTGATTAGATGGCAAAACAGGCAGACTCAATTCCTGGTAGCTTTAACCCACCATAACTTTATTGATCTTATAGGAAGAAAGGACAATAAAAATCTTCAACTTCACCAATCTTAACAACATGATTTATCAATGATACTGTATTAGTTGCCCAAACAACTACTTTCCATCAAGGGATATTTCATGCTTTTTTAGTCCTAACTCCTATTGCCTCTGGAATTTCACAATGCCAAATCACAGAGACTCAGTCTTCTAGAATTCTTCATAAGGTACTCATTTCAATGCCAGCGTGTTCATTAGATCAAATGAGAGATTTTAGAAGTCCTACATACTTTGATATATTAAGTCGATATAAGAGAAATGTAAAACTGGAACTTTACGTGGTATTTTCACTTTAAGTCATCATATGATTCAATTACACTAGAAAGTTTTCGATACAATATAATATGTATGCAACTCACATTGTGCCTAGTCCAAAACCAAAGGCAGAACCTTAAGTTTCCTGGAGGTCTTCATTTTTTTTTTTTTTTTTTTAAGCAAACTTCCTTCTCATTCAAATAATGTAACTCTCAAGCAGCCACTTCTTATTGGTTCTAAGGAAACACCCATACCTCTGTATTCTTAGCCAGGCTAAGTAATTTTAGGCAGCTATTAAGATAACTTGATGCAGTTGTAGCTGGCTCAGCCACAAGATGCCAGATGGCCTAGAGGCACCAAATGCTTAGGACTCAGGAATAAGGTCAGTCGAGAAGTTAGCATATTCATACAGAAGAGTGAGCAATTATTGCTGAGGGTCGAGATGTTTCACAAACATCTCTACAGCTATGCCTTTAAACATTTTGCAGATGTAAGCTGCTATCCTAAGGGTAAATTTAGATCATTAATTAGATCAGCATGTACATAATGTTGGAGTCCCTAGTGCTTGTATATAACTATTTGTCAGTAAGAATGGAAGAGCAATATCTAATTCAAATACTATGGGCCAACTACCATTGTCTCATATTGTACCAGAAACACACACGTTGAAAAGTTGCTGCAAATCCTTACTCCATGCAGCTCAACACTGATTTATAACTGAATGGAGATATAAGATGGACATACGGATGCCTGATTAACTCATGTGTAAGCTGTGAAACATAAGCTACATACCCTTATAGGTTGTTATTTATGGAGCCATTGAATTAATATTTTAGATGGTTATCTTCATATTTTCTGGACATATTATATATCTAAGAATCAACTATTTCTATGAGTAAAATTTTAGAGTTATTATTCCATCATTCAGTTGATTCACTTATTAATTTAACAAATACTTATTGAGCACTCTTTTAGGTGCCAGAGGTACAGTGATAAAAAGGACTGACAACTCTTTTGATGTTATGGAGCTTGCCTTCTAGGAGGTTCGTTTTGTATAAAGTCTAGACGACAGACTGGTAGACATGGCGACTTCACGCGTATCCCCTTGAAAGTGTACGTGAGTGGCTTAACGCGCTGAACTATTCTATCTTCTACACTTATAACTACTTCCCCTTATATTTTTAATTTCTACTTCCTTACCCTCAGGTGTTCAGGGATGTCAAGAAAGCATCAAGTAATAGTGTCCCAAACCCAGCGGGAAAAACATAGCAATTGCATATTCTCAGACTTCATTTTACTCCCCTTGTCTTCAGCTTTTGGAATTTCTAATCATTTCCACTTTGAAAAATGTCTTCACTTAGCCTCCAAGATCTTACTTTCTCTTGGTTCGATTCCTACCAATAGACTTCTTCAGAGTTTTAATTGTTGCTTCCTCCTTATTTTCCTAACCTCTAAATATTGTAGTGATTAAGTTCTCACTCTTCGAATTTTTCCTCTTCTAACTCATTTCCTAGTGTCATCATTTAATATCATGTCTTCAGTATCTCCTACTTGTTGAGGACTTCAAGATAGATATCTATTCTGGACCTACAAACATCTCTAGTTGGATGTCCAACTGACATCTTAAACTTAAAATATGAACCTAACTCCATGCCAGTGCATTTGCTTTCTGTTTCTTCTTGCTACATTTTTCCCAAGATAAATGCATGGCTGGCTACCGAACTTCCTTCAGATTTCTAAACAAATGTCACTTGCTTTAGGAAGCCTTCCCAGATCATCCTGTATAAAATAGCACCATTCCTACCCTCCCATCCCTGGTTGTATTCCCTGTCTTTGTTACCTGAACTTATACTTCTCTAAAACACTTATTACTAACTGACATATTATATATGTATGTACTTATTGTCTGTTTCCCCAGCTAAAATTAAGCTCCATGAAGCTGGGGGTTACTTCCTACTGTGTTATTAGTACACAGAACAGCACCTGGAAAGTAGCTGGAACTCAATAAATATTTATCAAATCAGTGACTGAATTTTTAAATAATCTCTTCTGTGGCTCTATCTACCTATTTACCTACCTACCTACCTACCTAATTTCTATGCTTTGCAAGCTGCACTCATTTGGGATGGAAATGATGATTTTTCAAGGTGGTATCAGAATGCTGTTTCGGATTTTAGAATGAAAGAAGTCCAGCCTCTTAGCCCTAAGAGACTTCGAAAGATAACATAGCTCCATTTCTTGTTCTATAGAGTGTGGCTTACAAAGAAAAAGAGTTTTGACTAACGTTACACAACTAATGAGAGGCAGAACCACTGTTAGAGCCCAGGCTTCATGCCTTTCCAGCCAGTGCTCTCCAACCAAACCCCTATTAGGAGGCATTGCTTCTCCTTGGCTGCCCACAGCAGCCCAATCCTTTCTGGCAGTATTTTAAAATTGTCCTTAATGAAGATTACACACAGATAGAACTAGAGAAAAATCTGGTTTTATGAATAAAAATGTCACATATAGATAATTTCAGGGGAAAAAAGGAGAACATTTCTGGATACTTAAGACCTAAAACTTAATTCTGTTTGTGCAAAATGCCTAGTTTAAAACAAGGCAACATCCTAGGATATTAAGAAACGGATTTAATATCCCCTAACAAATAGTTATACTTTCAGAGGTGGAGAAAAAATCCATGCAGGTAGGTTAGTGAGAAACAACCATATAAATAGAGCAAATAGCCTAAAAAAGTTTAAAAAATCAATTAAAATATTTCTTGACCCTGATGGTGTAGGTGCTGTAAGGGATAAAGCAAATTCAGTCTAAACACAGGATCTGATCTAAGGTTTTTCCCACACAAAGACACAAAGTAAAGAAGTTTGGATTCCATAAGAAGCAGTAGAGCATAGTGGTTACATATACTCTATTCTTTGGATTTGCATCTAACACTCCCTCTGCATAGATGTAATAACTTAATTGTGTTATTTAACTTCTACAGGCCTCAAACTGTTGATCTGTAAAACAGGACTAAATATCAACTATGGCATATAATTGTTATAAGAATCAAAATAGGTCATAAATCTAAATGATTTACACACTGTGGCATCCATTTTAGAGTTCAAAATATTGTGGAATGGTACTAGTAAAATTTAACTAACTGCAATATATAATTTAAAATAATTTCTAAAATTTTTAAAAATAGTATTTATGAAAAATGATCTGAAATTTACCAAAATCACTTTTGTAGTTGATCATTTGCTGAGTTTTTCTAACACTTGGGGTACTTCATAAAATATGAACAATTTTCATTGATCAAGTCTATCAATTTTCTGTACTACATGAACTGAAACCATCTCCTATGCAATAGTATGATAGTAATCATAGGCAGCCTACTCTGTTTTCCAAAACATGATAATTTCAGCATGTAGATGTGTTTACCTACAAAACCAAACTTGTGGACCTCAAAACATTCATTTTACCATGACGATTTAAGAAAGAAGATTGTGACCCAATTTTTGATTGTCTAAAAGTCCTTGGAGATGAGAGTAGATTGAACAAGATTGGTAGATGAGATCAGAGAGGTATTAGGACAGATAATACAAAGTCAACCTGGCTACTGCTGTAATTATCACACCCAATGCTAAGCTCCAAGGATCCTTTGGTCTGCCACATGTGAACCCTTGGGTGTCCAGTCACAATCACACACCTGTATCAGTTCCTCTTGAGGTCTAATATTGCCAGATGAGTATTACAGTCTATATATTCTTTCACATTTAATGGAGCTCCAACTTCTTCATACATTCACTTATTTTAATCTTAAGTCAAATATTCACTGAGTGCCTACCATGTGCTAGCCATTGGACTAGGTGCTGGAGAAACACTCTGCCCTCCTGGAGCTTACACACTAGGGTGGGAAATTAATAAGAGGAAAGTAACAAACAAGTGAATAACTCCTTTGATAAGAACAACGAAGCAGAGAGAGCATATGTCATAATGCTGTATAACCTTTTCCTTATAATGAATTTTAATTATTCTGCCAGTAATCCAAGACAGCATTATCTTCAACAAAGCCAAACTCCTTTGAGGCAATCACAGAAACTTAGGTACAGTGAAATACAGCTCTCAATTCACTCTAAGCATGATTATCAGTTGAAGCCTGAAATACAAAGTGTGCGCGAGTATGTGTATTGGAAAGAGGTAGGAAGAAATGGGCAGCTAGGGGATGAGCTTCAGGAAGACAGAAGAAAAGAAAAAAGGAAGGGTAAATAGAGCTAAATTCTTACATCAATTATGAAGGTCATTTTGCTCAATCTTTCAGATTTTAGATTTTTCTAGAATGGGACAATTGGCCTCTCAGAGTAACTAGTGACTGAATACTAATATAAAGACACTGCTTAGTTCAACATCAGACGTTTACCCTTTTCCTTTAGTTTAACTATTTAGAAATGTACTCTCTAATTTTTATTCCTATAGAACATATTTTTAACAATTTATTTTCAGAGTTAGAAGATATAATCCTTCCTCCAAAATTACATGTTCATATATCATTTTTATGACATTTTCACCCGGTTACCTACCATGTAAGCAAGTAAGAGATTTAAAACAAAAGCAACGAACTGGCATAATGCAAAGACTTTTCTGACTTCAGTGCCATTTTTGAAGTAGAAATTCTTGGGTCATTCCTTCCTGGCTTTAATTAAATACCGACACCTATTTCTATCACTTTCAAAATGTTAGGGGGAAAATGCAGAAACCTTTTCTTAGAAAATCCTCCTTTCCAATACTGGGATGCTTTGAAGCTACAAACTCTAAAATAAAGTCATCTTCCCCTCCTCCAATCAATACTTCTAAATAATGGATGTGAACATACACTTAAAAAAAATCCTACCTGGATACAACTCTTACCTGCATCTCTTGACAAAAGGAAGCCAATGGCCCAAAGAGAATCTGACATTGCTCGTCAGCAGTGTATGTCATCTCTGGCAACTTGGAGGGAACCATCACGGAATTGACACTCTGGGGATTTGTCTGTAGCAAGCAGTTACTGGCCTTTGACCTGGCGATATGCAGATATGTGTAACATTTTGAGTTATATGCAAAAAGTTGTTATAATTAGTTAACACAGCAACAGGAAACATTTCGATACTACTAAAATATGTTCTTACTTTTATTTATAAGCTCTTCTATTGAATGCTCATAGAAATTATCCCATGTATGAGATTCATTTGTTTATAATTATTATGATAAACCTAATAATAAAAAAAGTTCAAATTAACAGGACTTTTTGTTTTTAAAGATCTTTCATATGGATTAACTCAGCTAATCTACATAACACTGTGAGGTGGTTATTATTTTACATATTTATAAGATGAAGAAGCTCAGAGAGTAACTTGTCCAAAAGTAATGTATGAAGGTAAGAAATCAACTATATTCTGGGATTTAAGGAATCTATGGAAAGCATTCTCAAGTGACTATTAATAGTGTGAATATTTTTCTACTTGACATTGTACTACAACTTCCATTTATGGGGTAAAATTTAATTTTATCATAGTTCTGATTCACGAGAAGACAACTACACAAAATCCTGCACTCATTAGGGCCTACTGAGGGGCTACTGTTGCAGTGACAAAGAGGATGCCCAGACTCTACTGCACATATTTCTGGAAAGAGTTATAGTAATGTAATAAATATATTTTAGTAGATTCTAATATTCATTTGACAAAAAATTAGCTTGACAATTTAAATGGCATGGAAAAAGAAATTTGTGTAGTGAATTTAGCTAGTTAGATGTTCCTATATTTCTTACTTAGACTTTTGGATACTTTAAGCATCTCTCACTCACTAATTGGGACTTTACATAACATCTATTGGTACTGTTTCATCTTCCCCTTCTATTACTGAAGGAAAAAGTAAAGAACAGGGCTTTAACATGAAAATTAGAACAGGAATACTTTTTTTCATTTCCTTTTCCAACCAGGCAGAAGCTACGTATTACCAAAGCTGAAGGTTGAAAAGAGGAGAATCAAGGACTATTATAATGGTGAAAACTATGCATTGACATTAATGAAAAAAGATTCAGAGTGCAGAACTACCACAGTGGAAAGGTGGAGCTTTTGTTAAAGAGGTTCTTTATAACAACAGATATAGAGGGATGAACAATGAAAATGTTTCCACTGAGAAATTTTGAAGAGGCAATTAAATATTATGAAAGATTTTTTATCATTATAATAACTTTCAACCTTACAAATCACCTTGCCCATCCTCTTGTTTGAAAGTGTGGAAACTAAGAAACAAGTGGGTTAAATAATATGTCCCAGTTCGCACCATGAGTCAGTGGAGAACCAGGAGTGGATCCCAGCACGTTGATTCCTAATCTGGTGGCTGTTCCCCTCTGCCACACCACCCTCCCAGGTTGGTAGAGGAAGCAGGCACACATACACATTCATGACACAGCAACAGCTAGTGACCTCGGTACCTTAGAAATCTTTCCAAATCTTCCTTGCTACATTGGGACCACGAGACATCACCGAGATTTTGTCCTTTAATCCATTCACCAGACATGATATGAAGACCATCAGCACATGATGGGTGGTCATTGTCATGATTAATCCCCATGCTGATTTGGAATATAAAATTTAAAAATTACATTAGATAGATATTTTTAACCTGTTATTATACTTGCAATTAAACAACAGCTAAATAATTAAAATAATGGGAGAGAAATTCGTTTTTATTTTCTTTTTTATTGAAGTAGAGTTGAATCACAATGTTGTGTTAATTACTGCTGTACAGCAAAGTGACTCAGTTATATATATACACATTCATTTTCATATTCTTTTCCATTATGGTTTATCACAGGATATGGAATACAGTTCCCTCTGCTATACAGTAGGACCTTGTTGTTTATCCATTCTATATATAACAGTTTGCATCTGCTAACCCCAAACTCCCACTCCACCCCTCCCACACCCTCCCTTCCCCTTGGCAACCACTGGTCTATTCAGAGAGAAATTAGTTTGTTTTTTTAAAAAAATTTTTTTGATGTGGACCATTTTTAAAGTCTTTATTGAATTTGTTATAATATTGCTTCTATTTTATGTTTTGGATTTTGGCCACAAGGCATGCGGGATCTTAGCTCCCTAACCAGGGATCGAACCCACACTCCCTGCATTGGAAGGTAAAGTCTTAACCACTGGACTGCCAGGGAAGTCCCGAGAAATTAGTTTTAAAGGTCAACATAACATTAGATTTCAGACTGATTTATTTTTTAAATTTTATGGTCTATATTAAAGGTCAATGTTTTCACTTAGTAAAAAACATTCTCCCAATCAATCTAGTAAATAACATGCTTAGTTCACCTGTATCAAAATGATCTATAGATATATTTTTGACATAGTAGCAGGTATGAAGCACATAGAAGTGGTAAGTTTCTATTCAATCACACTAGATTCTTGCTCTTGCCTAAAGATCCTTTATTCATTCCTTTTATCAAATCCGAAAACACATTAAAGTATTATTTTTCCTCAAGTGCTTCACGAGATAGTCTTCCTCCACTCATCATAAAACACAAACTGTCCCTGGGAAACCTGAACACTCTCGGCCATCTTCATCTTTTCTACTGAATCCTGAATCTGTTGCTCCAAGTTGTAACTCTATTCTAAAACTCTGACTTATCTTTTGATGGACGTATTAGAAGACTGTTAAATTCAGTATGTCTAAAAGCTGCCCTTAATATTTTCTCTTTCAAACCTCTCTGTACTCCTGAATCCTTTTTCTCGCTTGTTCTCTTTTGTGTGCCTTTGCTAGCCCAAGAATCTTCAGGTCATCATTTATTCCTTCCTCTCCCAAATTATCACCCAATTATTTACTAATTGTTAGGGGCAAGCCCTGCTAATCTACTTTCTAAATATTTCCTTCAACTGTTATTTCCTTTCAATTCCTTCTGTTACTATTAAAGAGGATTATAAAAATATTTAATCCTGAAAATTACTATGGCATTCTGAGTGGGTTCTGTGCTTCTAATCTTTGGCAACATTCTCCCTTTTCCTCCTGCCCTGCTCCAGTAAGATCTATTTAAAAACACAATCGGGCTGCCTTTCATCTGCTTTTCCATTACCTATATAGGAATTTCCAGCTCCTTAACATGGTACACAGTTTCTTAATCTTCTTCCAAGCCATTTATTGCATTTCTTTTCAGCAAGAGCAAATGATCTGTAGTTTCCCAAACATTATGTTGCTCCTTATTCTCTTGCATTTTCTCTGTGTCATATACCATAAAAAAGGGGCTTATAAGCTTGAATTAAACAATTCTATGAGGTAGGAACTATTATTATAATAATATAATACCCTTTCTTCTGATGAGAAGTAACTTTCCCAAGGTCATACAACAAGAAAGTGGAAAGTAGTGATGTTTGAATTGAGGAGTCTGGCTCTAGAATCATGTGACTAACCACTGAAGTCCATTCCCTCCCTGACCCTATCCAAAGTGCCTTGCCTTCAACACCTTTCCCTGGATAAATTCTACTTGATCTTCAAGATTCACGTAGATTACTTTCACGAGGTTTTCTTTTACTAAACTCCCACCTCACCTACGGGAACTGTCTCTGTTTTCCCAACACAGGATTCTGTGAACAACATTACTACAGTATTTTCTACATTGTACTCTATGTTTTTACTCTTGGTTATCTCTCCAGTTTCTTGAGGATAGGAACTTACTCATTGCTCTAAGATCCTGGCATATGGGAACCATACTCTATAAATGGTATTTAAATGTTGAACCAAGTCAGCATGTATTTGGGTTGGCCAAAAAGTTCGTTCGGGTTTTCTGCAAGAGGTTATGGGAAAATACGAATGAACTTTTTGGGCAACCCAACAGAATCACTTCTATTTCAGTAAAAGTTGCATATAATCTCCTATGAATTCTCATAATGAGGACATTAAAATAACTGTTTGTGAGAGAGTTAATACTGAAGAAGTAGAAAGAGGAAAGCTTGGTTTTGCACATGTTAAGTTTGAGATGATGGCAAGATAGTCCAGTGCTCCCTTTTCTCATTGTGTAATGATCTAGATAATAAATAGTCTTTCATAAAAATTTTGTGAAAAAAAAAAAAAAAAATTTTGTGAACAGGAATATATATATGATATTTTAAAATACTAATAAAAGAATATTGTTATAGAAGTTGCTAAAGGAAATTACAACTATACTACCTACATTTTCTCATATGAAAATGAAAATTTTCAAGACTACTGAACTACATTTTTGGTTAAATAAACTAAAGATTTAAATCAAAATGGTTAGATTTAATGTTTTTGAAAGAAGAAAATGATATAGATGGAATTAATTAATTTATGAAGAAGAGTAATGAATTAAAAGTTCATTATGTTTGCTAACTTGAAGATTATGGAAATTATATAAATAAAATTTAAAATATACTGTTGAATATCATCCTTCACTTTTAGTGTTACAAAAATTCACCTATATGATACACCATATTTCTCTTTCCTTGTCTAACTAACGTCCTTAAAAAGGGTTTGTATCAATACATATTAATAGAATGACTGACAGAGAACAGGAAGAAAAATGTTTTCATACTTTGAAGATAAAGAGAAAAAGTAAGACATGATATGGAGTAGGTAGGGGCCAATTCACTTACTGAGGGGTAGAGTGAAAGACGTAGGAGTTAGATTTGAATCATGTGTCTCCCCCTTATTCATGTGACCAGAGGCAATTTAAATAATAATAAAGGAATAAATGTGCCTCAGTTTCCTCATCTGTTAAATATACTTTTCTGACTGGTTGTGAAGGTTACATGAGGATGATATAAAATGCCTGGCACAGTGCCTGCAATACAGCAGGAACCCATAACCTTTTTTTTTTTTTTTTAAACTGGGGCAGTAAATCAGAGAAGTTTTATCCTATCTCTCTAATTTGTCAAAAAAACACAGAGATAACCATCATTAAAGGCAATCTGCTGTATTGGCTGACTTTCATGAAAGTGGGGATTTAAGAAAAGCCAAGTAAATAATAATGGCAAGAAGTTACTTTGTCTGGATGTTAAATTAAAATAAGAAATTGTAAATATGCCACAATCTCCCAGATTGATAAAGACGCCTAATGCACTGACTGTACGGTTCCAATGCCGCCCCTGCCTGCATCACTGTCTCACCTCCCCCAGGGATTCTGGCTGCAGCACACATTGCCGGGTGACCCTGTTACAACAACAGCCACTTGCCATGTGGAACATACTCAACTCTCCCATCTGTGGTGGTGCAGTCTTTCAAACCATACACAAATGCTATTATTTTTGAAAGGCAACTGGTCTTTTTCAGAAATAATAAAACTTCTTAAATAATGTGTCCATTTGAGAGAAGGAGAGGGACTCCTTCCAAGATTTAGCAATTTGGACATTTTCCCAAAGCAGTGTAATGTTATTTTCCAAATTGGGAAGATTACAACTTCTCATGCAGATGATCATTTTCCTTTTGGTATCCTGATTCTCATGTAAGAAATTAGCTACAGCCATGGAGAGATCTGGTGATACAAGCGTTGTTTACCATTAGTTAAATTTTCCTAAAGCTATTTAACTTGTAACAGAAGTTATCATTAAATTGGGACAGGGTTTTTTTTTTTATAACCACACATCTGGAACTATCAGGAGACACTGCTTAGTACTGATCCTACAGATTTGAAATAAAACAACTGTGAACCTTTATTTGCGCCAGTCACTATGTTAATCATTTACAATGATGATATCATTTAATCCTCACAATACCCCCAGAATGTTTCTGTTATCATGACTTCTATCTTACAGATTAGGAAGGTGCTGAGGTTAATAGCAGAGCTGTGACTCAGACCCAGGCAGTCTGATGGGTCAAAAGAAGTGAACGTTAAATCACCAAACTATAGATCAAAAGTATCCATTTACATATAAGGTTTATTTTCTGAATAATTTTAAATGTCTCCTCTCTGTTAGCAGAAACGCACCTTCACACATACAGTCCCATAACCAAGTCACATGCACTGCGTGGAAAACATTCTCGAAGTAAGACATTAGCAACACCTCTCCTCACACTGTGCAACTGAGCTACATTTTAATAATCTCAGTTTAAATTCACTTTGACAAAGAGCCTTGGGCAAATAAACTCTCCACTAACATTGTACATGGTTGTCAAGTCAACTGAGAAAATATTTTTATCTTATAAAACTTCTCAACTTGTTTAAAAGTCTCTGCCAGGAAGTTTTGTGATATCCTGCGGAAAGCTGGAGAAGCATTTGGATTTTGAAGATGGTCCCTTTTGATGTTTAAAGAGTCAGAGAAGAGAACATTTATGAATTCACTCACATTTTTTGGATAATTTGGAAAGGATCCAATTTGTAAACAGTCATATTTTAAGAGAGTAAACTTTTTTGTGCTGAATACATTAAACATTTTGTCACAATATCTTACTTTCCACTAAAAGCCACATATTATATAGAAAAAATTAATTTATAAAAGGAAACAAACTATCACAAATGACATGTAATTTCATACCATTCAGTGGCTATATCTGATTTGATGTAACTTCACTCCTGTGTACTCATGGAAAAAAGCCCAACATTAAGAAATATGAGACATTTTCGTTACTTTTTATATTTTAAATCATTTCACTTTGCACAAAACAAATATGTACTTCCACTGGTAAGTCAAGAGGCAATGGAAAGTAAGTCAGCATCAAGATAAAAAATCAGAGGTCAAAAAATAAAGTAGGGGTACAAAAGGAGATTCCTTTTGACTTTGCTGTGTGTTACACGACAGTTTTATCTAGCAATTCAACAAATACTTGTTAAGAACACACTAAGTGCTAGGCACTGTACTGAGTTGGGGTCGTAAAAATGAGTAAGATCCAGTTTTTACCCTCAAGGAGTTTATCATATACTGGGGCTGGAACACTCCATCCCTTGCCCTCATGCAGCTAAAAGATGCCTGGATCCTGTCCTTCTACGTTCCATAAAGCTCTCCCACCCATTCCTCCTTTTCCAACACTACTTCCATCAACCAAGACAAGAGGTGACTTTCTTCACTTCTGGATTGTTGTTCTTCACTTCTGGATAACCCCTTCACACCTGGCCTTAACTCTTTGCCTTATTAAACAATTATTTAATTATTTAAATTCCTTATGAAAACATTAACAAAAATGAGTTCCCTAGGTAAAATCTTTCAATTTTCCTTGGCAAGCAACGATACTGAAAAAGTGAATAATGAACCAAAGGGCTGGTTAAAATGCAGATTCCTGAGCTCTACCCCAACCGATTAAAAGAGGCCTAAGGGCTTCCCTGGTGGCGCAGTGGTTGAGAGTCCACCTGCCGACGCAGGGGACACGGGTTCGTGTCCCGGTCCGGGAAGATCCCACATGCCGC